>NC_133360.1:8135143-8180143 GCF_030506205.2 Paramisgurnus dabryanus | reverse complement strand
TTATACTACAAACAGGCAGGCAGGCAGACAGACAGACAGACAGACAGACAGACAGACAGACAGACAGAGAGATAGATTTATACTACAGAGAGACATATACTGTACTGTAGACAGATAGACAGACAGACAGACAGACAGACAGACAGACAGACAGTCAGTCAGTCAGTCAGTCAGATTTATACTACAGATAGACAGATACTGTAGACAGACAGACAGACAGACAGACAGACAGACAGATAGATAGATTTATACTACAGAGAGACGTATACTGTAGACGGACAGACAGACAGACAGACAGATTTATTCTACAGACAGGCAGATAGATAGATACTACAGATTGACAGATACTGTAGACAGACAGACAGAGAGACATACAGACAGACAGAAATATAGATAGATTTATACTACAGAGAGACATATACTGTAGACAGACAGACAGACAGACAGACAGATAGATAGACATATAGGTAAATTTATACTACAGACAGACAGACAGACAGACAGACAGACAGGAAGACAGACAGACAGACAGATCTATACTACAGGCAGGCAGGCAGACAGACAGATAGACAGAAAGACAGACAGACAGATGGAAAGACGGAAAGACAGATATAGATATTGTTTATGTATATTATAGTATTCTGTAGTGAACTGATAAACTGTGGTAAAAACTGTAGTATTCCTCAATGTGTATTTTTGTAAGGGTTAAAATTACTATTACTGCATATCTACAATTTTAGTAGTTTTTACTATAGTACATACTAAAGTATACTGCAGTAGTTTTCATCTGTGAAGTATGGAACTATTACTGCATTATCAGAATGTAATGTAAATTATTTATTTAATTTAAATTGCTTTACTGTCAAATTACATGATGAGAGATTTTTTTTGGGATGGCCTTCATTACAGTTCTCATTCATCATCACTACAATGTGTTATTATTAGAAGTCTACAGTATGTCAATCAATTTGTGTATTTGTTCAGGTGTGAAACCGAAGAGAAATTTCGCCGTCTGAAGGAACAGCAGGTGTCACAGCTGAAAATGAAGAAGAAAGAAGTGGAGATGACTAACAAACTGCTGGAAAAACAGATGTCACATTTCAAACAAGAGTTACAGCAAATTGCAGAAGAACAAGAGGTAAACAGACCGTGTGTGTTTGTATCTACTTGCGCAATTGTGCGTGTGTAGCATGCGCAACGTTCTGTCAGTCACAAATCATTTTGGAAAAGACTTGACGTTTGTCTCTGGTAAGGATGCTTGTTCTGTCCTCGTGCCAAAATTCAGTGCGCCTCGGGTTAATGGGTGTGTGCGTGCGTGTGTGTGTTTAACGGGGGAGTTTTTATCCACAGAATTTCAGAAGAATTTCATTGTATGTCAATCATAAAAATCACAAATTATACCTCTTTAATATTTCAATTATTTCTCATAGACATCAGTAAGATTAAATGGAGAGCAAATTAAAACATTTGCTTAAGTTCCCCGTGTCTTTCTCTGCGATAAATACACAGAATAATGTCTCTATAAAGTGCATAAATCTAAAGTTTTCGATATAAACTAAATACCTCAATTATTTCTCTTAGAAATCAATGAGATTAAATTGACACGGAAATATCACAAATGTCTATATTAGAGATTCAAAAGAGATCTCAACAATGTCAAAAACTAAGGTCAGATTGGTCAAGTCTGCAATCAAAAGTCAATATTATTGAAGATTTCAAAATTTTACTTTTTTTATTTAAATTTTTTTTTTCAAATTTACACCAATCCAGATTATTTTACCTGTTCAATCTACTGCATAACAGCTCCATACTATGAATGTACTTCACCAATTGTCTCAATTGTTTCAATTTAATCCCCAAAGAACTTTTAAGAACATCTGCACTGTAAAAAAAAGAAAGATGGATCTACTTCAAAAAAATCCCTTTAAATGGTATATACTTAATATTGAAGTCATTATTAAAGTTAATCTAACTTTCACTTTCACTTTTTACAGTTGATAATTATTGGGGTGGTTTCCTGGATAGGGTTTATCCTAGTCTCAGACTAAAGTGCATGCCTTAATTTGAAAAAAATCTTACTGTGCGTTCACACCAGATGCAAGTTCAACGATTTGCGTGAGTAAATTACATACAAAGTCAATGCAAAGACGCGATCAGACGCGTCATCATGTGAGGCAATGTGAATGACGCGATATGGGCGGTGCGTTTGCCGTGAAAACACACGCTATTCGCCTAAAACGCATCTTCGCCCAAGTTGAAAATATTAATTGAGCGAAAAATTCGCATGACACGAAGTTAAATCCTGCAAGCAATCTGGAGCGAGTAATGCGATGCCCCGCGTTTGGTGTGTACGTAGCATAAGAGTTTACTCGCTTCATTCGTGTGTGAAAGCCGTGCATGAAATTCTAGTCATTTGAGACATTCTTGTGGAAATTCGCGTCATGGGAGGGGCTTCTGCGACTCTGCTCGCTTTCTGTAATCACGTCACTGCTAGAGCAAGCTCTTGATTGGTTAACATGGTGCGAATATCCGCCAAAGTTTCGTTTTTCAACTTGCGTGTTTCCCGTGGCACTGCTCAATTCGCGCAGAATCGCATTCATACCGCACGTCCCCCACAGCAGGATGCCTATTCGCGTCTTTGCATTCACTTACTATGTAAATCACTCGTGCTTGCTGCCTCTTCGGCGTCTGGTGTGAACGCAAGCTAACCCTGACATAGCTTAACACATATCAGTGCCATAGTTAAAAAAACTACTTTCATGGCCTAGTCCTGGATTAATCCAAACCTTGTCTGGAAAACTGCCCTATTAAGTTGATAAGTTGATACTTAAATGAAAAACAACGGAGAACTCCATCAAATCTTTAAAGCTATGAAAAAGCAACATTTATGGCACGATCTCTGTAAACAAAAATTCATAATCAATAATTCATTAATAAAAAAAACATGCACTCTGAAGTTCTCTGAAACCTTTTGACTTTGAGCTTCAGAATGAGTCGTTTTTCATGAAGATGTGGTTTTCATGACATGACCCCTTTAAATCCTATTACCCCCCCACTCTCTCTCTCTCTCTCTCTCTCTGGCTTACAGAAGGAGCTGGATCAGCACCAGAGACGAGTAATACTGGAGTGTGATCGAGTGCAAGCGCAGGTTGCTGCAGGGGAGAATGGCAGAGGAATGGATCTCTCCCGGACCAGCACCCAGTCCGACCACTCCAGCCCATCTTCGAGCAGCCCTGACTCGGCCACGTCACCAAATACAGCTACAGGCTCCGGCCCGGCATCACAGACGAGACCCAGAAAGGATGCAGCCGGCACATTTATACCACAGGTATGAAGTCCAGAATTTTCTTTGTATCTCTCGCTCTTCTTTAAACAGTGGCCAGGGCACTGCAGAGCAGTCTTGCTGTGTTTATGTGTGTGTGTGTGTATGCGTGTGAAGGAACTGCTAACAATTCTATTAATAGTCAAAATTGAATGGGATGTCACGTCAATAGAGGAGAAACATCATCCTTTATTGTTTCCATCAGTAGATGATCATTATCTGTCAGAGCAAAATTTACATTCTAGCACAAAAAGCACGGGCCTAGTAATTCCCCTTGGGGGACAACAACACACTGCAGCTTGTCCTTACAGAAAATACCGTGATGGTACTGTGCTAAAGTGAGAGTATTGGATGGCAATACCCATAGTACTGAAAAATGACCATATTTATATCCATATAGTATTGAAGTCCATTAACCATAGGACATACATAGTACGCCAATGGACTACTAAGCATGTACATGGCCAAAATTCATGGTAGTAAATTTTTGTATTTCCATGGTACAAAAAAATGATAAATATGACACAACAGTGCCATGGTACTATTTGTGTTTATGCAGTCATTTTTACTGTTCATTTTTACTGTAGTATACATAAAGGCCTATTTACACCGATGGCAATAACTATAAAATTTAATAGAACAAGAAAGCTATTAGTGATTTAGAGGAAAAATATTGTGGTGATGACTTTTTTCCAGCTGATGAACAATAAAACATCGATAAAACTGATCAGCTAAAATTAAAATGAAAACGGCAACATAATATTATAATCGCTAAAACGATCATCATTATAATTATCTTTATCGTTTTATCGGAACAGGCCTTAAGGCTGTGTGAATGCTGGTAAACCACATCTCATAACACTACAAACATTTATTGCAATATCGGAACTTGGCAGATTAATACAGAATTTAACAATGTATTTTGTAATAAGATTTAAGGTTTGGATAATAAGGGGTTTGAAGCGGTTCAGGATCCAGTATATCTTTCGTTGATCACAACCCTTTGTTAAGTTTACTGTAAGTACACACTGTGTTTGTGTTCATGTGTGTGTGTGTGTGTGTACAGGTGAGAGCGGGTGAAGAAGCCCTGAAGGAAGCCCGGGCTGAACTCACGGATGCTAGGAAAAGATGGCATCGCCTCCAGGTGGAGATCGAATCGCTACATGCCTTGGTGTGTTAAACACCCACGTACCCACTGACACACCTTTACACACCCAAACACGCACATTGATGAACCCATTGTACCCTGGTGCATAACACTGCACTTAGTGCTAAATACTTTCTCACAAAACCACAAACGGCTATTGTGGCTAAGTGGCGCAGACTTGATTAGGTTTTTGTGGTTTAAGATCTGGGCTGGTTCGAATTCCAGGAGTTGTTTTGTTTGCATTCATTTAACAGAAATGAAAAGCAACCTGCCATGTATTTATGTATTATATACATGTTGACTAGTTGCTAGTGCCAAGACCAACTACATACAGGGTGCTATAGCAGGTGATAATCAAAAAATTGCTGATTTGATCTCTGCAGGTCATCAGCTGTTGTGCCCGAGTATTCGGTACATAAGGACATACCTTGAATGCACCAAATGCATTCTTGTGAGAGCAACCTGGTGTTGGGAACCAACAACATTCTGGTTGCTAGTCCAGATCACCCTGTTCATTTCCTGATCAAGCAATAAAAAAGACTCTGTTTTATCCAATCAGGAGAAAGGTCTTCAAAGCTCCTTACGTCACACTCAGCAGCAGTACTCCATGCAACTCGAGGATCTCTCTAGATCTGTGAAGAGCCTGGAATCGGAGTTGGAAACGGTGCGGGACAGTTTGGAGGTCCAACGGCAGAACCACATCCAGCTTCTCAACACTAAGATGAGGTTGGAGAGAGAGATCAGCACCTACAGGAAACTCCTGGAGCACGAGGAGGGCAGGTCAGGGGAAAGATGTTCGCTGATGCAGTCAAACCTTGTACTATGACGAAAGGATTATGTTGCGTTTTGTTGTTTAAAGGGACACTCCACTTTTTTGAAAATATGCAAATTTTCCAGATCTCCTAGGGTTTAACATTTGATCTTTACCATTTTGGAATCCATTCAGCCGAGCTCTGGTTCTGGGGCTACCACTTTTAGCATAGCTTAGCACAATCCATTGAATCTGATTAGACCATTAGCATCGCGCAAAAAATATAACCAAAGAGTTTCAATGTTTTTCCTATTTAAAACTTGACTCTTCTGTAGTTACATCGTAAGACTGACCGAAAATTAAAAGTTGTGATTTTCTAGGCAGATATGGCTAGGAACTATACTCTCATTCTGGCGTAATAATCAAGGACTTTGCTGCTGTAACATGGCTGCAGGAGGTGCAATGATATTACGCACTGCCAAAAATAGTTCCCTTAGTTACTTTCAATAGCAGGGGACTATTTTCAGGGACTGCGTAATATCATTGCGCCTGCTGCAGCCATGTTACGGCAGCAAAGTCCTTTATTATTACACCAGAATGAGAGTATAGGTCCTAGCCATATCTGCCTAGAAAATCACAACTTTTAATTTTCTGTCGGTCTTAGTACACAATGTAACTACAGAAGAGTCAAGTTTTAAATAGGAAAAATATCAAAACTCTTTGGTTATTTTTTTAGTGCAATGCTAATGGTCTAATCAGATTCAATGGATTATGCTAAGCTATGTTAAAAGTGGTAGCGCCAGAACTGGAGATCAGCTGAATGGATTCCAAAACATTAAAAATCAAATGTTTAACTCTAGGGGATATGGAAAATAAGCATATTTTGAAAAAAAGTGGAGTGTACCTTTAAGCAACTCCAAAGTTGCTCATTTGAATATCGAAAAAGTGTGGTCTTAAATTAAAATGGTGGATCTTTTCCTCTTAAACTACAGGTTTTTCAGTTCAGACGGGGTAAAGCTGAAGCCATGGAAAGGGTCTGTTCCCGCTCTTGAGCAGAATGGTTTGTCCAACGGATGTGACGAGGAGATCCCTCCGACCGCTTCCGTAGAGAAAACAGCAACTTTAAAAAGTCCAGCCCTTCAACGCCAGCAAAGCCTTGTCACTTTGACAGGTCAGGCAGGGTTGCCAGGTTTTCACATTACTGTAAATCCCACTCAATTGCTACACAAAACTAGTACTAGTCCTCCGGTAAAAATCGTGTTCAGGGTGTAAAATCAGAATTTCTGAATCTGCCAAATTCACATTCCAGTGATAGAGTAAACCCCATTCCCAGGGAAAACCGCAGATTTGGCAACCCTGAGGTCAGGGGAACACACAATAACATTTTCATTCTCAAAATCTCAAGCAATTTATAGCCATTTTCAAATGTGTTGTTTTTATGAACATAAGACAAATACCTAGTTAATTTTTTTCAAAGAATGACTGTAGATAATATTTGCATATTGCCCAGTAACCAGTAATTAGCTCAGTATTGTAACATAAAACGGAAAAATCTTAACTCTTGCATTAAAATATTTTAATCTCAATATTATTATTTATTTTTGCTTGGCCCTAACCATCTTTCGTGACAACGTATATTGTGAAAAGCACTCTGGAAATAAATTGATCTGCATTTGTGTATTTTTAACCAGATTCAACTGAAAGCCAAGACGGCGAGATCATCAGCACTGTGAAGACTCAAGAGGTTCTCGAAGGAAATGTTGTCAGAGAAAGCGCTGAGGGTCATGGAAATGTTGAGTAAGTTTACACTTGTTTGCTGTTTGCTGTCAAGATTTCCAAAACCATACAAAAGAATTCAACAAGTTTCATCGTGCCAGTGGTTGTTAATTATTTAATTATAATCATGCAAGCTTCTTTGTAAAACTCTTCGTAGACAGTTTGTTGGCAGTAAACTGTATTTCTGTGCGCTACAGGACAGAAAAGATTGACAAGGTGATCAGGCAGTGGGAAGGTTCTTTCTTTCAAGGAAATCCCAAACTGAGGAAGAAATCGGTGTCTTTGCGTTTCAACCTCCACATGGCCGTAGCGGACGAGGGGTGTGGCCAGACAAGAGAGGACAGTCTGCCGAACGTGGAGGTCCGTCTGGTCATGAGACGATCCCGCAGCATACCCACCTTTGCCCAGTGATGTCATCACGACTGTGATTGCTACATCATAATTTCGTAACAGCGTCTCCGTGACAACATCTCAGCAGTGATGCCATGTGACATCATAGAACTTTTGTCATTTGAGATGACCTGGCATCACATTGTTACAAAAAAATCTTAATTTGATTATAAAGAAACTGCTGCACATCAAGAGATATTTAACAAATTAATTAAAAATTTTGATTTTATTTTAAACTTAAATGCTTATGAAATGGATGGAGAGTTTGTGTATATTGCAGCGTTATATATTTCGTACAATGTGACTTAAAGACTTATTAAGTCTCTTGCCACAATACTTCTGCATTTTGCTCATTAACTATTTAAAAACTAGAGAAAATACTAGACTGTGAAAAAATGTTGAGTATGAAAATAAACAGGCGGTCAAAGTTTTGCGGTAAAAATGAAGTTTGGGGAAAATTAACCTTTAGTGCAGACCATCGCAAAATGCCTTCTGAAAATCATTTTACACTTGGCTGAACTCAGACGTAGGTCTGGTTTTGCAGGTTCTGAGAGTGAACCAAAACGAAACGTTGTAAAATTGCAAGTTTAGCAAAACTTGGCAATAAAACGGGAGATTTATGTTGACAAATTACTGTGATGTTTACAAAATGAGTTACAGTTAAAGGTGCGACCTAGATGCGCAGAAGGAAAGAGAAGATGAAACATCGACAATAAATCACTTTAATACATTAACAACTTTGCTTTCATATTGGGCTGTAAAAATCATATTGCTGCATATGGTTTATGCTTTATTCAAAGTGCAAACACTGTGTCTTCCTAATCTTAAATTATGCAGGATTATTAAAAAAAAAACTTGGAAAAAAAAGTAAATGGCATTTTTGATCTGCATATTAAATCCATTTATCATTCAAATAAATTGATTTATGAATTTAATATGTTCTACCTCTAATAGTTGAATTGTAAATATGGGTAAATTGTAAAAACAGGAATCTTTCTGATGCAACAAAGAAACTAATACAAATATACATTTAATTTAAAGTTATATTAAATCTGAAATGTTTTCTTTCCGCTCTTTAGTTTCATATGTTCTTCATATCTCTTAACAGAAGAATTGTGGGTTATATACATCGGGTAAAAGTAGGATGATTAAATCTTTTATCCTGCACATCTCACATGCACTTTAAAAGATTCCTTAATCTTGTTTATTTTTCACTGTATTCAATGTTTTCTTTTGACTGCAACAAATGCTTTAATGACTGTTATTTTTGTTACACATTTTTAAATCTGTATTTGCTCTGCCCTGCTAAATGATTTGGCTTATACGTTGAATGAGAAATGCTAATAAAGCTATTATTATTTCTGAATGAGCCATTTATGTTAAAAGCAAAGTAATAATATTTTGTTATGTAGCTCGTAGTGGCTTAAAAACGACCACAAAACATGATTAAACCTGGGACACATAGTCATGAAATAAAGTTGACTTAAAAATTAAATATAAAAACAAATAATATTAATAAACAATATTAATTGCTGTTAATATTTATTTTTTTATGTATTTTTTATAAATATTTTTATAAATGTAATAATATTAAAAAAAAGTTATTAATTACTCTATTTAATAATATAAATAGGATAAGTATATAACCAAATGTATGCCCTATAGATAGTGCCTGGATGTTGTACTTTCCACTTGACCATTTCCATGATTTTTAGGCGAATATTACCCATAAACTCACAAAAAAGTGCACATAAAATAATTTTAAATAAGTGCATATAAAATACAATAATGATAAAAAATAAATGTTAGAAAATAAATGAAAAGATGAATGGATGCTGCTATCTGGTGGTCATTAATGAACATGCAGGTGACATAAGCAAAAACTTTGTCTATTTGCTTTTCTCTGTCAATCTTAAATTGTTCAATGGTCAAGAATTCAAAATTGTGCCTGAACGGCATAAAATTTATTATTATTATTATTATTATTATTTTATTTTTTTTGTTAAAATGTATGACTGTAAAAATTTATTTTTGAGGACGTTTATTAAGATTGGCTGTGCAAGGCATTACAACTTTTTGGCAGCTTAATTTAATAAGTTAAAGTTACATAAAAGTATATATTGATATATGACTTATTGATCATTTGGTTTTATGCAAAGTGAAATGCACAAAGTGTAAATAAAATAATATTAAAAATTAAATTAAATATGAATAATGCAAAACATAAAGATAAAATAAATAAGAAATTTTAAGGTAGCAAAATTTAATTTACAAGGTGAGACATCAAATAATGCTTTTGAAATGTTGCACAGTACGCTTGCAAATGAATGGCATGTGTTTGATTGTCTATTTACACAGTTTAAATTGTATTTACATGTTTTGCATATTGTTCTGTCATTTCAAAACTTTGTGTATAAATTCACCAAACAGATATCTGGTTATACGCCTTTAAAGAGCAAAAAATCCTCATACAGTACCAACATGACTGAATACACACACACACAAATGAACCACAGTGCTGTCTCTATACACCGTAATCCCACCTGTCTTTTTCCAGAAACCACTGACTCAATTTTTGGATCTGGTTTTCATGACAAAGCGAATGTCCTCTTTACACAGAGGTGTCTGGGTATAAAAGAGATGTGTTGGGATGGGCCTGAACCAGCACAGCTCCTCTCTAACCCCCTCCACAGGCACATCACCAGCCGAACCTCTGCAGAATGGGCCGGGTGAGTACGAAGGTGATCAGGACGCTCCGCTTATTGACTGGCATTTGTGATGACTGTATATACAGTAGTGAATAAACCAATATTTTGAGCCATTTAAACCGATATGTTGGCACATTTAAGACCGATATGTTGGACCATTTAAACCGATATGTTGGCACATTTAAGACCGATATGTTGGCCCATTTTTAACGGTATATTGGGAAGCAATATGTTAGGTAATTTAAACCGATATGTTGGCACATTTAAGACCGATATGTTGGACCATTTTAAACGGTATGTTGGGAAGCAATATGTTTGGTAATTTAAACCGATATGTTGGCACATTTAAGACCGATATGTTGGACAATTTAAAGCGATATGCTGGCCAATTAAAAACGATATGTTGGACCGTTTCAAACGGTATGTTGGGACATTTAAAAGCAATATGTTAGGTCATTTAAACCGATATGTTGGCGCATTAACGACCGATATGTTGGCCCGTTTTAAACGGTATGTTGGGACATTTAAAAGCAATATGTTAGGTCATTTAAACCGGTATGTTGGCACATTTAAGACCGATATGTTGGACCATTTTAAACAATATGTTGGGACATTTAAAAGCAATATGTTAGGTCATTTAAACCGGTATGTTGGCACATTTAAGACCGATATGTTGGACCATTTTAAACAATATGTTGGGACATTTAAAAGCAATATGTTAGGCCATTTAAACCGATATGTTGGGACATTTAAGACCAATATGTTGGACCATTTAAACTGATATGTTGGGACATTTAAGACCAATATGTTGGACCATTTAAACCGATATGTTGGGACATTTAAAAGCAATATGTTAGGTCATTTAAACCGATATGTTGGCACATTTAAGACCGATATGTTGGACCATTTAAACCGATATGTTGGGCCATTTAAGACTGATATTTTGGCCCATTTAAGACTGATATGTTGGGACATTTGAAGCTGTATGTTGGGACATTTAGGACCGATATGTTGGGACATTTAAGACCGATATGTTGGGACATTTGAAGCTATATGTAGGGTCATTTGAAGCAATATGTTGGGACATTTAAGGACGATTTGTTGATCCATTTGATGACAATATGTTCCCCCGTTTGAGGACGGTATGTTGGACCATTTGAGGACGGTATGCTGGGCCATTTAATACCAATTTGTTGGGCCATTGAAGGACGGTGTGTTTGGTCGTTTTAAAGGCCTTAGTAAACTTTGGGCAAGGCAAAAACAACTTATAAACTTCATTCACTGCATAACAAATAAAACAGAAAAAAGTGCTTTTGTAGTTTTGTCTTGTTTTCCTGTATAAATATTTGAAAAATTCTTACTTTAAATCAAGATACATTAACCTGAGAGCAACATATTAAAAGCTTAGTTTACTTTATGCTTAAAACAAGAAAAAAATCTGCTATTGGATTAAGAAAAAAATACTTTAAGATTCAACTTAACTCAAATCAGTTTTATAAAAATTTGGCAAATATCAATTCTTGTTTTATGCATAAATTCAATATATTTTTTTATTCATTTATAAATTGTTCATTGTTCATATATTCATAAGTGTTGCAAATTCTTGCAAAATAAATGTTTTTGTTTGAATATTGAATTGCTCCACAGTATGCCTTTCTAAATGTTTACATATAAAATAAAACCTACCAATACTTGACCAATACTTGACCTATAGTGCTATATTAATGTGTAATTCACCAACTAGGTCTTTTATTAACGTGATATCGAAGGATGAAATAAAATTCCATCATCTTTCTTGTCCAGATCATTTTTTACGAGGACAAAAACTTCCAGGGTCGCCGGTACGAATGCGACAGCGACTGCTCCGACTTCCACACCTACCTGAACCGGTGCAACTCCATCCGTGTGGAGGGCGGAGCTTGGGTGGTGTACGAGAGACCCAACTTCATGGGCCACCAGTATGTCCTGACCCGGGGCGAGTATCCGGATTACCAACGTTGGATGGGTCTCAATGATCGCCTCTATTCCTGCAAGATGATCCACTTCGTAAGTCTAATGGGGCGTACACACCAAACGCGAATTCAACGTAGATTACATGCAAATGTAACATAGCGTTGGTCTGCCAAATGCATAATAAATGTACTGTAATGTGATGTGGGGAGGAAAGTTTGCTACATACTATTCAGATGTCCCTCTTGCTTCAGGCCAGCGGTTCCGAGTACAAGATCCAGCTCTACGACAAAGGAGATTTCACGGGCCAGGTGTATGAGACCACCGAGGACTGCCCATCTGTGGTGGACCGTTTCCGTACCCGTGAGGTTCACTCCTGTAAGGTGCTGGATGGGATCTGGATCTTCTTTGAGCACCCGAACTACAGGGGGCGCCAGTATTTACTGGAGAAGGGAGAATACCGTAAGCCCGTGGACTGGGGTGCAGTCTGCCCTACGGTCCAGTCCATCAAACGCCTGACGGAGTGACATCTAACCTCTAAATCCATCCAAATTCAGCAGCAGTACACCTTTGCTGATTTAATAAATTTCTTGTAAAGCAGATGAGGTTTTTGTTTCTTTTCTGTTGGTGTGTGATCATTAGACTATACGGGGGGTGGGGGGGGGGGGGATGGGGGTGACAACAACAAGAATAAAAGCTATCCATCTGTATGAATCATCTTTAACAGTTTTATTTATCAGTCAAAATGATGATTTTCTTTCCTGAAAATATTTCATGTAGAAGCAGAACAGATGTGCTGTAGTTTCCACAGGAAACTCACCTTTGACACTTCCTGAACGATTTATTTCTCAGTTTGACTATCATTTCCTCTGTTTATCACACAGACCCACCCTACACATACAGAAAAAATGCTAGCCAAACATGTTCTGCTGCCAATTTAAGAATAAAAAGCTATACCCTGATTAAAGTTGTTTTAATTTAGCATGTAATGCCAGGTATCAATTAAAGTCGCAATGAAATTGAAATGAAAAACTATATATATATTTTTATATTGTGGTATTATTAACAAATCACTTATCTGTGAGCTTCATTATTTAAAAAAAAATCGTGTGTGCTCATAATCTTTAATCAAAAATGCAAATCTCCTCCCCTCCTATATACGTCACCACGGGGAAAATAAGGCAATCGCTACTTCAGTTTCATGGCGACTTTAAAGAGCACTAATTAAGCGTTTCACGATTTTACATTTCCTTTGGTGTGTAAGTGTGTATTAGTACATGTTAACTATATGCCAAAGTACAAATCCCAAAGTAAACGTCTCCGTCTTCAACGTAATCTCTTTTCTTGGACTACTTTCTGGGTCACATTTCCGGTTGACGTCAGAGGTATTCAGGCCAATCACAACGCACAGATTATCTGCCAATCAGGGACACAGCGCTTTTCAAAATAATCGATACATTTTGTACATGAATCAGTGTGTTTCATAGGGTGACCATACGTGCCATTCTTCCCGGAAGCATCCCGTCCAGGATTTTGTGTTCGTCTTCCGGAAGTCGTATTTGTCGACCGCATACGTCATAGAGGATTATTATTATTATTACAGAAAAGCAACCGTTACATTTTAAGGTAAGAATGAAAAAACGATTATATATCTTATGTTTTTAACTGAATGGCGTATGCGGTCAACAAATACGACTTCCGGAAGACGCACCGAAATCCTGGACGGGATGCGTCCGGGAAGAATGGCACGTATGGTCACCCTAGTGTTTCAGGAAGAAATCTGGAACTACAAAAATGTGAAAAGTAATGTGTTTGTAACTATAAACCACACAAATACATTGTATTATACCAAATACACAAAATTACATTGTTTTTTAGCAATGAAATTGGTGCTCTTTAATGCTTCTATAATTATCAATAATTTTTTACAAAATCATTTTTTTTTATTATTTTTTTTGAGGAGTATTATTTTTACTATTTTATTTGTTATCCTCACCAACTGTTTGTTGCAATCGCAAACCTTAAAATTATGAAAATGGCCTGTTTATAAATTATGCATATTTCTGCTTCTTCTATTTCTCACCTATACTTGAACTGTGGCCTTATAAAAATTACCAAACATGTCGGTACAATTTGCTTCCTGTGTATATCTGAATTAAAATATTATTATTATTTTTGCAGACTGCAGTTACACTCCTAAACATGAGATGTCGCAGTTGAGTCATGGCAGGCAGCAGTAACACAACACTCGAATAAGAGATCGCTGCACGAGCCATGCGGAAGCGTTTCATCTTGTTTTTCTTTAGTTATGAAATATCGTTAGCTAGAAGTCTCAACGACTCACAAAACATTTCAAACGTTTGTAATAAGAATCTAGTAGATATGGATATCGGTACAATATGAAAAGTAGGAATTACATCAATTCAATTACATAACAAAATCATATTTATTTTTATTAAACACTAAGATTTTTAGGTGAATTACAGACACATTTACAGCTCAGCATGGCTTTGGTTCCCTATAATGACACTTTAATGCCAGGTCTGTCCAAGCTGCACCAGAGTTCAGCTGAATTCATTCTAGCCAATCACAAGATCAGACTCAACCAGAACTGGAACCAGTTAGGTGTCGCTGCTGTGGTATGGGATGCAGTAAGTTTACTTTTCTTACCAAACTTAGCTTTAGTAAGTTTGTTGTCTCGACAGCATAAGCTGTTTATTATTGTTTAACATGAGCATCAGTGAGATCCTGTTTCTTTATTTTTCCTCATTTAGGCGGTGGTGCTCTGCATGTTTTTGGAGATGGGTACCATTGATCTTAAAGGAAAGAATGCTATTGAGCTTGGAGCGGGTACGGGTTTGGTTGGCATTGTAGCTGCTCTTCTCGGTAAGCATGGATATTAGTTAACTATTTAGTTCTATTATATTTGGGTTTTATTGTTTCATTTAACAAGAGAGATTAATATAAAGGACAATAAATCGTCATTTTTGTTTTTTATTTTTATTAAAGGCGAGGTGCATATTCTCTAAAAGACAATGTTGACATTTGAAATCCAATAGAACCCCAATAGAATCTGGACCTTCTTTTGATAGATCCGCCCCACACATACGCAACACAGGCAATGATGTCGGTTAGTAGACACGCCCCTTACTGCTGATTGGCTACAAGTGTGTTTTTGTAGTCGGCCTTGTAGGTGCGTGATTGTCCATTTTGAGGTCTTTGTTCTGACGCATTGTTTGAACGCGAGAATAGTGTCCATAACTGAAAGTATAAAGTTTGATATTCCAATCCATTTTTTTATCTTCTTCCTTTTTGATTCCAAAATTTAATAAAAGAAACATCTAATCACTCAAGTTCAGATTCCATGATGACGGGGAAAAGGTTTGTTTGCCCTAATTATTTCACGCAAACCTGGCTGTGGTATTTCAACACCATAAATACATTAAGCGCCCTCTATTGGCTTGAAAGAAAACTACAAACCCAACATAACAAAATGGCTCCTACAGGCTCCCTTTCCAAAGTGTTTTTCAAAAATCATGCACCCCGCCTTTAATGCATCAGCCTTTAATCGGAATCGGCAGATAAAAGCAATTTTTCTTATTATCGGACATTGGCCGATTGTTTAAAAACAGCCGATGATCATGACAGATTATATCTTGACAGTCAAAATGTATTGTACTGTATATGTATTAGTAATCAAATATCGGTATCGACACAGAAATTTTGTATCGGTGCATTCCTAATACAACAACAAAGTACTATTAATGGAAGCATATGGGTATTTTTAAGTATTAAATAATTTTTAGAGCTGCAACGATATATCGGCCAATAATCGGTTTTGGACGGTACTGATACGTCGACCAATAGTTTAAAAAACAGATTATATCCTGTCAATCAATAGAGAACAGAAAATAGAACATGTCAAAAATATCACTAGTTTAATGTTCAATGTTTCATTATATGAATTTAATATATGAACGAATAACATTCAGAAAATTATTCGTTAGAATTAAGTTAATGCAAGTTCATATAACCACAAAACTATCGGTACCGGCAGATGGGTCATTGACAAAAACTTTTTTTTTTATTGTTTTAAAAGCATGCATCAGGTTTATTCTAATGCACATAATTGTATTTATGTAAATTTTATGCAATAAAAATTACATTTGCACCATTTTTATGAAAGTTAAGACTGAATGGACCTGAAAATGTCAAATGGTGTAACCGACAATTGCGCCAAAGAATGAGAAATATTAAATATTTTATACACCTTGATGACATGTAAGCGTAATCTTAAAAATTTATTTTAAAATATCATTTTATTAGTTAATTCTAAATGTAAATTTTAATGCGCTTTTGTAATATTTGTCCTGACATACTGTATGCTGAAAACAGCTCTGTTTTCTAAATAATCTTTGACAAATGATGTAAAAATGTATGTAAAAAAAATCATATTACACTAAACTAGATGATTATATTTCATTCCACATTTTTGATGAATATATTTATATTTTTATTTTAAAAATAATATTACACTAGTTGACAAAGACCGGTTACACCACATTGACATTTTTGCAATTATCCCCCGAATATTCTTTCAAAATGAAATAAAACCAGAAATTTTAGACGGTCCTCAAAAAAGAGAATGTATGCAAGTAATCTGCAAATTTATTTTGAAATTTTAACACTTCTACATTTAATTAAACCATACGGACACAAAATAATGAATGTCACGTCATTGACCCAGATATTAGTCTGAATAATCGGCTATCGCTATCGGTGGAAAAGTTTTATATCAGTGCACCTCTAGTATTTTTGTTTTTACATTTTTGGTACCATATGTGCAATGTTCTAAGTTCCTAATCCTGTATTTGATTCTTTTGTTAAAAAAACAATTCTGTTTCTGCAGGAGCAAAGGTGACGATCACAGACCGAAAACCTGCGTTGGAATTTCTGTCTGCTAATGTGCAAGAAAATATTCCTGCCAGCCAGCAGCATGCAGTGCAGGTATCTGAACTCACCTGGGGCGAAAGTCTCGACCTGTACCCATCGGGTGGCTATGAGCTCATACTGGGAGCTGACATTGTCTATCTGGAGGAGACGTTCCCTGCTCTTTTGCAAACCCTTGAACACCTGAGCTCGGAGAACACGGTGGTGTTGTTGTCCTGTCGGATCCGATACGAGCGAGATGAACGGTTCTTGATGGACCTCAGGCGTAGGTTCTCGGTGCGAGAGGTTCATTACGACTCTGAGAAGGACATTCACATTTACAGAGCGATGAAAAATAAGAGCAAACCTGAACTGTAATTGGATTTCATAAGCTGCATATCAAGTCCACTATCGTATAAAAATGATGCCTTTAGCTTCAAAAGGCCAACAGGTGGCGGTGCCATCATGGACTAAAATACTAAATAGAATCGTACACTTAAAAAAACAAACAAATAATTGTTTTATTTCAAGCTCTTATTTTACTTTCCTAACAGCTGTAAGTAAATACTTGGTGGGTTTTACTATTTAAGATCACACTAAATAAAAAAAGGTTTAACCGTAAGTTTGACAATTATTTGACACAGCGATTGTTTATTTTTTTTCTAGGACGAAGCAGAACGTAAACATTCATCAGTTTATGTTAAAAAGCGAGATGAATATCAATAAAATGTGCCTTTCGTCTAAGTAAAGAAAACTGACCTTTATCTTGTATAAACAATCTCCAGTTTACGACAGATAGCCCACATCCTGTCCAGAAGAGACTTTTCCTATAAACTCCCTAGCAGTCGGAGTGAGGTAAATAATCTGGAGGATTTGTTTCATCTGTAGGATAGTTTGGACACGTTCTTGGACATCAGAGAAAATTAAGCAATGAAATAACAATGATTCATGCTATTTCCCATATTATTTGTGTATATACAGAAAGCAAACGAAATAATCTTATTTAACAAAAACACTTCCTTTTTAGTGTGATGTCACAGGTTGAGTGTTTTTGGCACAACCATCTGTTTTCTGTTGAAGTTAGCCAAGTAGGGCAGATATCAGGTTGAGTGATATAACCGTGTCTTCAAAAACAATGAACGAAACAATGCACTACAATGCATACGGGTAAAAGTAAAGAAACATGGTTTGTTAATTGTAATTCAACAAAAATGTCATCCTTAACAATCAAACAAATTTCAAATTTTTGGTTACTTTTGTATGATAAACCTTTTGTTGGATTAATTGTTCTGACACAACACTTGATACTGTATGTAAAATCCAAACAACTTTCAAAAATTTTTTTATGGATATTGTGATTTTAAAAACCTGTGTTGCAATTGCAAATCAAAATTTTGTTCTGTTTTTGGCATTACTGAGCACTTGGAGACTGACTTCAGTGTCCTGATTTATTCTCATGTCACAGAATAACATTGTGTTTTGATAAACAAGTCTGGATGCAAACATCGATGTGCCGCACCTGTCAGAGGAAGTTTTAACTTTCACGGCTTATGCTGCATTAAACCGGGTTAAACGAATGCGTGTTTGTTTGCAGAGGAAGTCTGCGGATGAGACAGATAGTTCCTCCCGAAGGTCAGTCAATAAAAGAGAGACTATGATATTTGTTAAGCTTTTAACAGGCTTTTAAAGCCTCGTTTTCCACCGGTCAACGATTTTCAAAGACTGCTTTCTGCTAATGCGACAAATTTCTGTATAAAGGTGTCTGTGTAAAATGTGCTGTTTTTTAAACGGCCGAATAATATGTTTTATATTAAAAGGCTAAATTGATTTTTATTGTAAAATGGTTGGGGAAAGTTACATTTAAAAGTAATGCATTACAATATTAAGTTACTCCCCCAAAAAGTAACTTATTGTGTTACTTAGTTACTTTTCATGGAAAGTAATACTTACATTACTTTTAAGTTACTTATGCGTTACCTTTCGATCTCTCAGGCCTTGCAGGTATTTTTTATGACTGAGAAGTTCTTCATTTAGAAAATTGCATATTTCTATCGGAAAAATTTTAATCTCTGGCCTGCCATCTCCGTTTCTGACTCAAAGTGTTCCTGCTTAGGCTCGCATGCATAGAGTATGTTATTTTATGTGACTACGTTCATCTAATTAATTAAACTGAAAAGTAACTTGCATGACTTTTTTTAAAAGTAACTCAAATATAAATGTGTACATTTATAAAGTAATGCGTTACTTTACTCATTACTTCAGAAAAGTAATATAGACAGACAGACAGATAGATGCTGTAGTCCGACAGATAGATACTGTGGAGAGACATAGATGCTACAGACAGACAGATACTGTAGACAGACAGACAGATACTGTAAACAGACAGATGCTACAGACAGACAGATGCTGTAGACAGACAGGCAGACGAATACTGTAGACAGACAGACAGATGTTGTAGACAGACAGACAGATGCTGTAGACAGACAGACAGATGCTGTAGACAGACAGACAGATGATGTAGACAGACAGGCAGACGAATACTGTAGACAGACAGACAGATGTTGTAGACAGACAGACAGATGTTGTAGACAGACAGACAGATGTTGTAGACAGACAGACAGATGTTGTAGACAGACAGACAGATGCTGTAGACAGACAGACAGATGGTGCAGACAGACAGACAGATTCTGTAGACAGACAGACAGATGCTGTAGACAGACAGACAGATGCTGTAGACAGACAGAAAGACAGATGCTGTAGACAGACAGACAGATGCTGTAGACAGACAGACAGATAGACAGACAGATGCTGTAGACAGACAGACAGACAGATGCTGTAGACAGACAGACAGATGTTGTAGACAGACAGACAGACAGATGCTGTAGACAGACAGACAGACAGATGCTGTAGACAGACAGACAGACAGACAGATGCTGTAGACAGACAGACAGATGCTGTAGACAGACAGACAGATGTTGTAGACAGACAGACAGATGTTGTAGACAGACAGACAGACAGACAGATGCTGTAGACAGACAGACAGATGCTGTAGACAGACAGACAGATGCTGTAGACAGAGAGACAGACAGATGCTGTAGACAGAGAGACAGACAGATGCTGTAGACAGACAGACAGACAGACGCTGGAGACAGACAGATGCTGTTAACAGGCAGATCAGACAGACAGACGCTGTAGACAGAGACAGACAAGACAGACAGACAGAAATACTGTAGACAGACAGATTTATACTTACTGACTGACTGACTGACTGACTGACAGATACGACAGACAGACAGATGCGACAGACAGATGCGACAGACAGACAGATATGACAGACAGATACTACAGACAGACAGACAAATACGACAGACAGACAGACAGACAGATAGATACGACAGACAGACAGACACTATGGGTAGGCAAATAGACATAAATCAGCTGTCACCTTTGACTATTTCTTGTGACATCACATCCTGTCTGTCTTAAGATACAGAGCCCATACTGACATCCTTGCTTTTAAGTTGGAGACATCAATATGTTCAGACTGTGAGTCTCACTTACTGCACATTTGTATCATGATTATTATTAAACAAAAGGACGTGACACATTTTGTAGTTGCAGTAAATGAAATCTGTAATGTTTTATTGGGAATGAGAAACTGCACTTTGTTATCTTGCATCTCGAGTACCAGATGTAAACATTTCAAAAGAAAATTGCGCTAATGTGTGTTTTCCACAGTTTTTCAAAAAGCCCTTTAGATTCAATACATTAGACTTTAGAGACTGTGGGAGGAAGATATGCTCTTTGGTCAGTTTTACAACGGTTGTTCTGCTCGCTGTGGCTTTAAATGAATTGCCAATACCATAAACAATCAGTCACGAACACAATCCATGGTTTTCTAGGTAACATTCCACTCGACCTTAGACACCAGCATGAATAAATACACATTCTTTAAAAAAAATTTTTTTTAATTATTTTATTTATAGAAATAAATGGAAAAATCAGCTGAGAAATAAGAAGATAACTTATTTCATCATAATGTGTAAGATATTTAAATGAAATAAAAAAATGATCACATTCTTATCAATAAAGAATTGCCATTTTACTAACTAAATGGATAAAAAAAATCTCTTTTCAATTAATAATATATATTCATTTATAGTATAATAACTTCAGAATTTTATTGACTTTTATTAAATACGCTTCGTAAGCTTCTTGATATTTTGTGCATGGATTAAAAAATGATTGCATAATCTAAAATATGTAATGATTTTCAGGATATTTTGTTATTGCATAACATCACTAACAGCTTCACGAGAAGCCGGATGTCCTTGTTTTTTTTCAATGACTTCAGGAAGTGCGCCTGTTTCACTTCAGTCATTATTTATTATTTGCTTTATAAATGACCCTCATAAATTTTATGGTATTTGAGCTCTGCTGTAAAAATGTACATGTAATATACTGTGTGTAAAATATAACGGAATGCAAGATTTTCATTAGGATACAAATGGCCATGAGAAAATCATACTCTTATTACGGTTTAATAATTAATATTTGTATTAAAAAGTTAGATTTTCATGATATGTCCCCTTTAAGAATCGTTTTGACCGATTCATTAAAAAATCGATTTCATCGAACGATTCATTTGATTCATTAATAGGCGTTGCGTACGTCACGTGGTCATGCAGTGCATTTTATAATGCACACATAAACGTACATTTTTTATATGTTAGTTACTGTAACTGAATACATTTTAACGATTATTGCATGTTGGGTGTTTAAGAGTAGAATGCATAAAACTACATAAAGCTTATATCTTTTGAGGTTTTGACATAATTTATAGATAAATCGCTGAATCATTGGCTGATATCAGGGAGTATGTTTTACCAGAGTGCGAACTTTAATCTACCACGACTTTATTGTTCCCTTTACAAGCAAAGTGGAGGTAATCTTTAACACTCGTGCCCTCAGTGGCGCACAGGGACAGAACGCAATTTGCGCTGAAGAATAGCGGAGTACTGATCTGGGACTGTAACATGATGGTTAGTAAGTAAAAAGTCTCCAAATATTGTCCATACAAATTGTAAAAGTTTGTTTTTAACGTCTAGATGCGGAAAAGCGCGAATGCGTAAAAGCGCATTTGGAGAGGATCCATGCGTTCCACGCACAGTGCGTTGTGTTGTTGACTCATGTGATCGTGAATTTGATTTGAATATCATGACATGTTTTAGAAAATCGGAAAATGGATTCTGGCTGCACTCGGGATCGCAGTGACAGTGGTCTTGATAGTTGTGCCAACAGTCATATTTCTGAAAGGTAAATACTTTTACATTCATGACACTGCTTTTATACTACATTTGCATAAAACGTTGCAGCCTGTTGATTTATAGTTGGGCTTCGTGACAAACTTGTAAGATGTCTTGCTTTATGGGTTTATTAAACTTCAATAAAGTCATCATTTTATACTAGTTAGTGGGATGTCACGGCTGATTGGCTACAGAAGAGCTTACATCAGTGTTTTTGATGTTTCCAGTTGTTATCTGGGCCATTATCTCACCCTGAATTTGAACTTTGTACAGGATGATCACTTTCCTTTTAGCTCTGGTCTCATGCACACACACAGTATGTACTGTACACTTTAAAATCAAGGTAAAAGGGTCCCACCGATGCCATAGATGAACTGTAAAATGGCATGTGTGTGTTTTAAAAACGTTAGTCTCACAGTGTATCCTTATCTATCTATCTATCTATCTATCTATCTATCTATCTATCTATCTGTCTATCACAGAGGATAAAGCACAACCACAGAAGACCTTCACACTTGAAGATTATTTTAACAACACTGCAAGGAGCAAATCATATAACCTGCGCTGGGTCTCAGGTACTTTGATTTTAAATAGGGTGTTCCTGTAGCTTAGTTGGTAATGCATTACGTAAGCATTGCAAAGTTCATGGTTTCCATTCCCAGGGCACACACATATTGATAAAATCTATAGATTAAAGGCACTGTAGGTCGCTTTGGATTAAAGGTATCAAATGATAACATACCAAGATGCTAAATTATGGCTTTTTTTAAGAAGACATAGTTAGTGTATACCATGGTATTGCAATGCTACATGTCCAAAACATCATGGTATTGCCACTGGACAGTGTCCCTAAAATATAAAAAAAAATCCATTGTGGTTTTATATATAACACTAATAAAACTGCATGTTTTAAAAAAAATTTAATCCTCCTTTTTTGTTTTACCTCCAAAGATGATGAATATCTTCACAAGACAGCAGACGGTTCAGTATTTCTGATCAATGCCGTAACGGGAAATGAAAATGAATTCCTGAACCATCAGATGTTTG
Organism: Paramisgurnus dabryanus; assembly: GCF_030506205.2. Taxonomy (NCBI): domain Eukaryota; kingdom Metazoa; phylum Chordata; class Actinopteri; order Cypriniformes; family Cobitidae; genus Paramisgurnus; species Paramisgurnus dabryanus. The sequence goes on along the minus strand of NC_133360.1, from coordinate 8,156,817 downwards.
TAAGATGTTTCAAATCACATTTGAATTTTTGTTCACTAAAACAGAAGTCTTTTAAAATGAATTGATCCCTTCACATAAACACATTAAAGGGACAGTTCTCCAAAAAAATGAAAAAATTGATCTGGGGCACCATTGACATCCATAACAGGAAAAATAATACTAAGGAAGTGAATGGTGCTCTGGATCTTTTTGGTAACAAACATTTGGAAACAAGTCTAGGTGAACTATCCATTTAATTCACATGGACATTTGGCTAAACCAATGACGTTAGTTTAGGGTGGAGCTACCTGCATGAACAAGACTTACAGTGTATCAATCAAATATTATTGTATATCAATAATCAATATTGAGAATTGTCTTCCTTTGATGTCACCAGGCCCGTGTGGCAGCTTCCGATTACATGGTGTCAGCCGATCGAAAATATGTCTCTTTTCTGAGCAACTATACAAAGGTATCAATCAAACACATTGATTAGTGATTGGTCTGCCTGTATCGATCTCTGCGTGTTTAATGTTCGTTTTTTTTTTTTTAACAGCTATGGAGACACTCATACACTGCATCGTACTCCATTTATAACCTGGAAAGCAAGTATGTTTGATAGTTTGTTTTTAAAAAACGGTCAGTCTATAAAGCCATAGATATACTTTATATAGATGCTAAATTGTCATTGAATCGTATAGTATACGGCACTGCCATATTGGGAAGGGCATGATTGCCCTATGAAGACGTACGAGTGAAGGCGAGCCATGTTTTTCTGGAATAAAAGCACATAAATATTATATTTCTTTATTTTATTTTATTGTCAAAAAATTGTAATTGCGAAAACACACATTTGTCAAGCATTGAAATAAATTTTGAAACGTAAACGCTGCTCCCACACATGTGTATAGACCATTTTGCAAGATGTAAACATCACTGGTCCAGATGCACTTCCTGTTTTTTTTTCTTAAGTTTTTTAGTTCACATTTATTTTGATTCAGTTCTAAACGTTCTTTTGGTTGTATTTTGTACTAATATTAATTACATTTGTTCAGTGTTAAAAAAAACAAAAACAGGAAGTTCTTCTGGACCAGTATTGTTTACATGGAAAATTGTCTATATGCAATGGTCTAGGGCGGTTTTGCCCTCCCCAATATGGTGGCGCAAATGACACATCTGTGGTGTCTATGTGTAAAGCTAGCTAAAACTGCTATGTATTTATTTATTTTTTTTTTTATTGGTTACTTTTTGAAGACTTGAAATGTATTTACTTGTTTTGTATATCAGCGCATTTATAAATACAGATATTCCACATGGAATCCAGTACCTTGCTTGGTCGCCAACTGGTCACAAGCTGGTGAGTATCAGCGAGAACTTGATTAATCATAAAAACGTAAATCTGTGTTGTTTTCTTCGAACAATGTTTTGCGTTGTCTTTCAATGATTTTTTTTCTATAAGAAACTTTGTTTGCAGACATATAACTCAGAAAAGTAGCGCACAACTACAGCAGTCATAATACGTTCATATACGTGTGTATTTTAGTATTTTACTAAACGAAATTTAAGTAAAATTCCTTAATAATAGTGTTTTTGAACCTCACCATAGTAAATATTAAAGTATACAACTATAGTTTATCAATTCAGTATAGTTAAAGGTATTGCGGAGGATTTTCTTTTTTCGGGTGGATCATCAAGACTATTGGTCCTCCTAAATGTCTATCAGGAGTGTTGCGCAATTGCATTTTTTTAAAAAGTGGAGAAGGCGGTTCTTTTCTAAAATTGATTGAAAAAAAATTGAAAAGCGTGATTTTTACTTCTGCACAGGAAGCGTGAATTTTCATTTATACTTCTGCGTCGTTGTTTCTTCGTACAATTGACGCAGAAGCATACATTTTACTTAAAGGCACACAAGGCAAGTCTGAGTATTATTTCTCTACTAGCTCCCCCTAGTGTCTGGGAGTAAATGCGTTCTATATCTAAGACTATACGAGACTGAAGGACACCGGGTCGGATACAGCGAACTTGCAAGTGGGGTATTCTTCCTACAGACGGTAGGGGCGGGCGAGAGAGTCTTCATTCGTCATGTAATGAGTCATTTAACCATATACCGACTTACGAAGATGATTTATTAACATAAAAATGCTGCCTTGTGTCCCTTTAACAAAGTGTAGTATATTATACTTCAGTTTACTACTGTGAATATTATAAATATGATTTAATTTCGAAAGTTTTATAGTATCTTATAAATAGATTTTCTGACACACCAAATTCACAGCAATCTTGCTTAAATCTATTCAGGCTTACGTGTGGAAATACAACGTCTATGTGAAAGAGACACCCACTTCACCTCCATATCAGGTCACTAATAATGGAGCCTACAACTTAATCCTCAACGGCATTCCTGATTGGGTGTACGAGGGTAAGTGATGGATACTAGCCATTAATAGGTGGTTAATGACAGAGACTTCTTAAAGGTACAGTACATCAAAAATGGTTGTGATTGGAAAATGGTCGTAAAAATTTAACTGCTAATCTAGGCAAGTGACTCACTCTTACTGATAAGAAAATGGGCAACAAACATCTAATATATTTACATCTATATTCGAATATACTTTGCTGTTTTGGGGCAGTAAGCAACTACCCTAAACTACTCAATGCTACGCGTTATTTTCACCTGTGTGACATCCACCATATTTGTTGCTTCTGCAGAAGAGATGTTTTCCACAAACTTTGCTTTGTGGTGGTCACCAAATGGGAGATTTGTGGCGTATGCTCAATTTAACGACTCGGAAGTCCACAGCATCGAGTACTCCTGGTACGGCAATGGCCAGTATCCAGAAACAGTCTTCATACCGTACCCCAAGGTAAATAACATCTCCGACTCCATCAAATATTATGCTAACATGGCTGATGGGTTTATCACACTTCTATTTGTACGATACGCAGCCTGGAACCCCAAACCCAATCGTGAAACTTTTCGTATTGGATACAAACACACATAACATCTCGGAAGTTGTCGTCCCCAGCGATGTTGGAGCAGGGTAACTTCACAGTTTTGCATATTTGGTTTGCAAAAGTTCTTCAAATGTTATTTAACCTAAAACTTGGTGGTTTATTACAGAGACCATTATCTGAGTACAGTCACATGGGCGACGGACGAGCGCATTGTAGTTCAGTGGCAGAAGAGGACACAGAACTATGTGGCTCTGAAATCGTATAACTTTAACAATGGCAAATGGAGCGAAGGTTTGCTGGTACGTTTAAAAAGGTTTAGCCACCAAGATCATACACGAATCATGATTTAAGAAAATAAATGTTGATGTTTTTACAATATTGGCTGATTTGAAGTACAAAATATTGTTTTTTTTGTGTTTTTAAACAGAACCAGATCATCACAAGCAGCACGGGTTGGGTTGGCCGGGTATGAAGTACTTTCTGTTGCGAGAAACTATTTATTTATTGTTAATACAATGTTGATCAAATGTTATAAGTAAGTTTGTTTAGTTCATTTTGCGTTGTTTTAACAGTTCTCTCCAGATGAACCTGTCTTTCGGCCAGATGGCGGCAGTTGTTATTACATACTGAGTAACGGAGAAGGGTTTAAACATCTTGGTTATTTTAAAGACGTGAGTTAAATTGGTTTACGACCTACAAAATGCAACTATTTAAAATGCAGATTCGTAACTTTCACTTCTCTATCACTAGCTGCGTTTCCATTACCCTTTAAATTGTGCAAATTGATATTGCGAATAAAAAATATGGCCAATTGTCGCAGCCGATGGTGTAGTGGGCAGAGCTCCGACATTTCGATTCCGGATCGTGGTCATTTGCCGATCCCATACCTCTCTCTCATCCCTGTACTTTCCTGTCCTCACCTCAATTACTGTCAATATATAGGCAAAATGGTCAAAAAAATATAACTTTAAAAAAATAAATAAAAAACGGCCAATTTCCATTGGCGAATTTTCAGTTCGCAATTTAAATCCTAAAATGTTAATATTCCTTCTCAATCTTGAGATCCATTGATCAAAACATCAGTATGTACAAAAGCCTGTAAACAAAATTAAGGGTAATGGAAACACAGCTACTGTCACAAATTTAGTTTTTTTTAAGTAAAATTATATCAAACTAACACTACCTGCAAAATTGTATTGCTCAAATTATAACGCGTTAACCAAAAAAGTTATGGATTGCAGCTTTATGATTTAAAAACTGTGCTACTTAATCCTATTATATAAATACATTTGGCGTAAATTTGAATACACTTTACAAGATTCATTGTTGCACCTAAATTTGTAAGTTAAATTTAAAATTAATCGTAAATTCAAGTTACTTTCTTGACTAGTGAGGAGTTGCTATAAATTATAAAAATAAAGTTGAATTAGCTCAAAGTATTTCAACTTTATTTTATAATTTAAAGCAACTCCTCACTAGTCAATAAAGTTGAAATAAATTGTAATTTAAAATGTATTAAACTTAAAAATTTAATTGCAACTAAGAATTTTTACACTTTGAATAAAGGTTTCACTTTACATTCAACCAAAAATATATTCCGGTCCACTTAGTAAGCCAAAAATATACTTTAACTTCATCTCCTATAGTCATAGTTCAAACACTATAAATATATAAGCTTAAATGTAAAGATAGTTTGTGATGTTCAATAATATTGTCCAATGGCATTTTTTAGGCAGTGAGAACATTTCTGACCAGTGGAAAGTGGGAGGTCGTGAGCATTCTTAAAGTCACCGAAGATGCCGTGTAAGTTGTTTCCTAAAAATTTCCTATACATTTCTGGCATTGCTGAAACGTAGATTTTTTTTACGTTTGTCCTTACCCATTTTTCTTTTTCTTTTGCAATAGATACTATGTCAGTAACCAACACAACAGCCATCCAGGACAAAGAAATGTTTACAAGTAAGTCGGCTAATAATATATGTTTTCACAGTTTGAAAATAAGATAAATCATTATTTTAACCCCCCTGCAGGATCACCATAAACGGTGAATCTCATTCTGAGCCCGTGTGCCTGACGTGTACCCTAAATGAGGACAGATGTAAATATAATTCTGCTCTATTCAGCCATAAAGGGACATACTATCGTATGGACTGTTCAGGTACGTACTACTGTATAGTATTTATACTTTACTTTCCTACATGCATATTGCAAAAGACTTGCAATCGATCAAATATTTTTACGTTTTTGTTTTCGTAGGGCCTGGACCTCCGCTGTACACACTAAGAAACAGCCGAGATGGATCAGGTACCGACATTTATTTAAATAAGATTGGTTCGGTCAGAAATGTGCCCCTAGTGGTTTAAAATGCTTCACAATTTTTAAAGGGTTGACTTCACAAACTATTTTAAGTTTTTTCTTTGGTTAAATAGTATTGAGGGAATATGGCACATGAAAATCGATTGGCATTGATTGGTTATCAGCCATTAATTTACAAAAATTATCAGTGTCAGACAAATTTGTCAGTATCGAATTTTAATAGCTGAAACTGGATTAATGGATTGTCTCCAATTAATTTATTTAGAGGTGAGAGTTCTTGAAGACAACAAAGATTTGGAGGGCATTTTGCAAGAGATCGCAATGCCATTGGTTACACATAAGACTCTAAAGATTGGGGATTTTGGTAATACTAAAATACTTTTTCGATAAAAATACCTTTTTTTATTAATTCATCCAAAGCAAGTCCGATCCTAATCTTTCTTTTCATTTCATCATACAGATCTCTGGTACCAGATGACATTGCCTCCCAAATTCGACAAATCCAAAAAATATCCTCTGCTTATTGACGTGTAAGCCAGCTATCTATTTTTTTTACCAAATAATTTAGTCGTAAGGCCCCCCCCCCAAAAAAATAATTTATCTTTCTCCTGTAGATATGCAGGACCCTGCAGTCAGAAGTCAGATTTGCGGTTTAGGGTTGGATGGTCGACATACTGGGCCAGTACAGAGAATGTGATCGTGGCCAGCTTTGATGGAAGAGGAAGCGGTTACCAAGGCGATAAAATCATGCACTCCATCTACAAACGACTCGGTACATACGAAGTCGAAGATCAGATTACAGCTGCTAGGTAAAAATCTATCGTGTTGGTCTTAAAGGAACATGCCCACATTTTAGGAATTTAGCTTATTCACCGTATCCCCCAGAGTTAGATAAGTCCATACATACCTTTCCCAACTCCGTGTGTGCTGTAACTCTGTCTGACACAGCCCTGCTAGCTTAGCTTAGCACAAAGACTGGAAGTGAATGGCTCCAGCTAGCATACTGCTCCCAATAAGTGACTGGAGCCATTTATTTCCAGCTAGCTGGAGCCATTTACTTCCAGTCTTTGTGCTAAGCTAAGCTAGTGGGGGCTGCATCAGACAGTGTTACAGCACGCACGGAGACGAGAAAGGTATGTATGGACTTATCTAACTCTGGGGATATGGTGAATAAGCTAAATTCCCAAAATGTGGGCGTGTTCCTTTAAGTAAACGTTTATGTGGTTAAACTTGTGCCGAGAATCAAGAGTCATTAAGTAATTTTTAAGATTGACCAAATTTACTAATACACGTCCTGTTTTTGTTTTGTTTTTTGGGGGTTGATAAAACTTATCAGTGCGTGTTATTCAGAAGAAAATAATCTAACCTAAAAATCTAATACCAAATGAAACGACTTCATTGAAATTATTTGCTGACATCACCCTCATTTTTTCCACAACTCCCCTCCATCCACCAGTCATATAAACTTCACTTTTTATCATCTAAAATAATGATAGATATAAATAAATAATTTAGATAATGATTTTTTTTTTCTGTTTTACTCTGAATTGAGAAAATGAAACGGAAATACAACTCATTTTTTTACTCTTTTGTTTTTTTAGAGAGTTTATCAAATTGGGCTTTATTGATAAAGATAAGATAGCCATCTGGGGCTGGGTAAGTTCCCAAAATATTTGTATAATTTTTTTTTATTATTTTCCAAATTTATTGGCCCTCAAAGCTGTATTTTGGTCTTCAATGCTGTGTCTCTAATGCAGTCATACGGTGGTTATGTCACATCGATGGTTTTGGGAGCTGGAAGCAAAGTTTTTAAATGTGGCATGGCTGTCGCTCCAGTGTCTAAATGGGAGTATTACGGTAAGTTACTGTAAATATGATTCAATGATACGAACATTGTGCGTCATCAAATTCATTCATTATGTTTTGTGCTAAGCATTTCGACTGTCATTTCCAACAGATTCTATTTACACTGAGAGATACATGCTAACACCCACAGAGAATCAGCACTTTTATGACGTAAGTTGACAAAAACGGTGCAAAGTTGTAAAGTTGTCGTAAAATCTCATCCTGTCTAAAGAACGTATACAAAAGACGTCACACAGATCCGAGTGAGTCAGTTCTTATAAATAATAAATCACGAGAGGAAAGTGCAGTTTTCCAGGTTTACGGGATGTTGTGATTCTTACAGAATTCCACAGTGACGGGCAGAGCCAAGAACTTTAAATCCGTTCAGTACCTCCTTGTGCATGGTACTGCTGACGGTAAGATGTATACAGTACCTCTCTCTCTCTCTCTCTCTCTATTAATAACTCATATGACTTAATGTTTAAGTGTAAAACAAATTACATCTTGTATTTTTAGATAACGTTCACTTCCAACAAGCTGCTCAAATCTCTAATGCTCTGGTTGATGAGCAAGTGGACTTTGATGCAATGGTAAGATGGATATACAAGTACTTGTAGCTTAAGTTATAGAGAATCCTGCTAGCAACAACAAGATCATTGGTTCGATTTACAGGCAACGCAAGTGCTAATAAAATGTTTATCTACTTTGCATATATCAAATGTAAAACTATTTGTATATGTATAAAATAACATACCGTAACTGCTAAATTTGCATATATGTATTAACTTTTTTCTTGTTCAGTGGTACACGGATAAAGATCATGGACTCGGAGGATCGGCCAACAAGCATGTGTATACTCACATGACTCATTTTTTGAAAAACTGCTTCGCTTGAACTCCTGAACTCTTTCCACCGGACAGAACAACTACTCGGAAACTTCAGCGTTGAATCAACGTTACTTCCAGACTGATTCATGCGCCTAAACACGTCACACGTATACACTCACAGATGAGCAACCCCCGACACCATAAACAACTTTTTGGTTATGTAAAAATGGACACTTTGTTAACGTGTAATAACTGACCAACAAAACAAAGAAATAAAAAACCTCACATTTATTACAATGTCAAATAGCAATAAGAAACTGTGCCATGTGGAATGTAAATGGTCAGATGTTATTGGATGTTCATGGATGCGCACAAGCTTGATGATCCAGCATTTTTATTTTATTTTTATTCATTACATTATGCATATTTTACAACTTTGAGCTGGGAAAAGCAATGTATATTCTGTCCATGCAGGAAGTTCATTGTCAGCTATTAATTTGATGTGAAATGCATAAAGAAACTATATATTTAAAATCGGATATTTAGTATGTAAGTTTCTTATGTGACAATATTTATTGTACATCCATTTATAATGTATACTGTGCATTGTAAGATAATAAATATCATTTTAATTAAACTGCACAAATATACTTTATTGATTCTTTTATTGTATTTTTTTACCAATGACAAAAAATATTAATTCCAATAAATAAATTCGAGTTTAAAAAAATAACACTTTTAAAGTATGTTACAAAAACTTTTAAAAAGTTACAGACTTTAAAAAAAAATTAAAACTTACATTTTTAAGTTTAATCAACTTGATTTTTACAATTCATTTAAACTTTCTTAGAGTAGGGAGTTATAATTTATAAAAAAGTATAAATTAAACAAATTAAGTTGAATTAGCTTAAGTTATAATTAATTGTAATTTCAAGTTGATTAAACTTAACAATTTAAGTGCAACAAGGAATTTGCTAATGATAAATAAACTATTTAGTAAATAACAGGGAAACCAAATTATTTCACAACACTAAATTTGCATTCTGGGAATTTAAAATTTTTCCCAGACAACCTGAAAGATCAAGTGGTTCACCGCAAAAAAAATGTTGTAGTTTTGCAGCTGTTTACCCGTAACTTATTGTATATTTAAACTTATGTTATTTACTGGCAACAGTTTGTTCAAAGTTAAATGAACATGAAACATTAACAAATCTTTGTCTTTACAGAATAAAACTATAAAAACAGCCTCGTGCAAAGCATTCTGGGAACCAGAAATCCTTATCGACCTTTTTCTGTTTTTTTTTTCAGATTTTGGTTCCCAGAATGCTTTGCATGTGGCTGTTATTTTAGTTTTATTCTGTAAAGATAAAGACTTGTTAATGTTTAATGTTCATTTAACTTTGAACAAACTGTTGCCAGTAAATAACATCAATTTAAATCTACAGTAAGTTACTGGCAAACAGCTGCAATTTCTACAGAAATGTACATCTTTTCTTATAATTAGCTCTTCACACCATTCAAATAATTTGTATCAATCAAAACACATTTTATGTACAAAGCATTCTGGCCAAGAAAAACTTAAATTTGTGTTGTCGTCTACACAGTAGCACGTCACGCGTTATTTTTTTATCCTTTATTTGCGAAGCATCCTTTCTTTTTCTTCACACCTCCAGAACAGCTCATATCTAGCAGCACTTTGGCAAATCTCTCTCTTTAAACAAACATTGGATGAGTTTCATCCAGAGCAGTTAATGGAGTGATACTAATGAATGAACTGAGTTGAACGTGTGTATGTGTGCGTTTTCAAAGCAGGCCAGCCTACTTGGTTTGGCTATATAAACCCACAGGTTTGAGATGAGGCCACGAAACCTACAGCAGAGGAACGAGAAGAACATCTGCGGTCCATCCATTCACTGGTAAGTTGGACCCAAAAACTTGTAGATGTTGGGTTGTTTGGTGTTTGTGGTACTTTTAGTTATTGTTTGCATGTCTATGATTTTTACAGGACGTGTGTGTAAACTCTACAGAAGCTCAAAATGAAGGGCATCCAAGTTTTTGCTGGTCTTCTTTTACTACTCTTCGTTCAAAACAGCATTTGTGCTCCACTACAAGACGACAGCACGAGGTAAGAGAAATGTATTGAGAAATCTATACGGTCTTATATGAGACACAGATCAGAAACATATTCAGATTGTTAAAAATAACTTGTGCTGATAAGTAAATTTCCACGTAGGTGAATGTCATTTTTAAATAATGCACAAAAAACAATAAAAGCATTTAGTTTGGTTATTGAACTTTTGTAAATTGTTATATATGCGGGTATATATGCGTTCAATAAAAGTGCTCAAACATTGTAATAGTTTAAATGGTCATTTTATGCCGTCATTTTATCAATTTGCCGACATTCGGTGGGTGTACACAATTATACTGACTCCAAGTTTCTTCACCTGTAGCACAGAGACAGTAAGTTATTTACCGAGAGGTGAAGATTTCACGACCGTAAAGAGGCATTCAGAGGGGACGTTCTCGAACGACTACAGTAAATACCTGGAGACCAGAAGAGCACAAGACTTTGTTCAGTGGCTCATGAACTCCAAGAGAAACGGGTACGAACGATACAGTATTACACAAATATAATTTTGTAGCGATATTGTTGAATTGTTTGTTTTCGCCGTAAAAAAATTACGTTGTTTTAAGTATTTTACAGTATTTTCGTTTACTTTTTATGTTTAAAGCAACACTGTAGTTTCCATGTAAAAATGACTTACAGCTCCCCCATGTGGTTGAAAAGCGCAACAGTGCCTGGTATCAGACACTCTTCTGCAGGCAGGGGGAGGGGCTTGGCTGTGTTTCCTACCCTCCACCGCCACTTTCAGAGTGTGCTTGTAGCAGCTAGGAGGCTGCTCAGGTTGCAGCAACAGTACAATTTGTCCAGTTAAAAGTTGTTCTATCACTGAAATAATTTTAGAGACATTATTTAAAGGTAAAAAAACTACATAGTGTTGCTTTAAGAAAACTAAGTATCTAAATGAAATATTTAGATTTAATTATATTTCTATATATAAAGCTATATATTAATATTATATATATTTAATCAAAGTCCCTTTAGGGAAGTCATGCCACTTGGTGGCCATGTTTGCAATGCCCCTGGGCAGTTATAGAAGACTACACAAGTCCTAACTACTTATTTATTTTAGTTATTTCTAAAGTTGTGTGCTAAAATCACAATTTAACAACGTAATTCTGACCATCAATGAAACCTGAAATCAACCGCGTGCGATAACTTAGTTTTTTAAAAGCTAAAATTGGGCTAAAAACAACTTTTCCGAGGTAGTTTTAGCTATTGCCCAAGCAAACAGATTGGCAAGTGCCTCACGTGACAAAGCCCATCCGCCAGAAAAATCGTCAGTCTTTATCGATTTTTTTACTGAAATTTCCGTCTGCAGAGCGGCCATATTGAGCGTTGCCTTTTTCCCCATTCATAGCAGTGTTCAATCTTTGATTTAGTTAAATATTTCATTTAAAGGTCTAACCCTAAAGTCTAACCCAACCCTAACCTTACCTAACCTAGCCCAACCCAGACCCACAATCCATTTTACCATTTAAATTTACATTTTCACCAAACTGATTGAATTCAAACATTTCATTTATAATAATTCACGATCACTCTCTTTTTTTCCAGTGGTCCATCCAGACGTCACGCTGAAGGGACATACACCAGCGACATCAGCTCGTACCTGCAAGACCAAGCGGCCCAAAACTTTGTCGCTTGGTTGAAATCAGGACAGCCCAAACAACAGTAGGCTTCAATGCTTAGTTGCCTTCAGCTGCTTATTGATCATGACAAAGATGCAAATAAAGAAAGAGCGAGTGTGTGTGTGAGAGAGAGAAATAACAGATTGCTTGCTTGCTTCTAACGCACTTTACGATAAAGCTAATGCTAATAAATCACGCTAAAACTGGGCTGTGTGTTTCTGGTTATCTTTCTGCCACAATGTTTGTGCAAAACTTTTGTTGTATGTGTTGCTAAACTAATCAAACACTTTCACAAAAATCTACTGCCTATTTATATATCCATGCAGTAACTTATTACTAATCAAATACGACTGTGATTGTCAAGTGATGTGCGTTCTTGGAATGACATTACCATCAACCAATTAGATTTGAGTGTTGGTGTTAGGGGTGGGGCTAAAACCAGTTTTGTTTGACAGAAACGTCTTAACATGGCTGCGTAAGTCTTGACAAAAAATTTGAAGGGCATTCTTTGTGTCCTTTTTAAAAAATGTGTCCGGAGCCTGATCATTTTTTTTATAAATATGTGTTTAATACTGTAAAATACCCTTGATGTTACAGTCAACACCCTTGCCGACCAGTATGAAAGTAAACTTTCCAACTTGGACCCATTGTGCGAGCTGTCTCTTTAGTACTGCGTGGTTTATTTACATGTTGCTGCTGACTGGACTGCAGTTCTGACACACCCACCAAACAAGAGAAAATGTATCTCAAACCCTGTTGCACACCGGTGCACACTGTTTCAAGGAAACTGGTGTTTCTCAAACGCGAGGATGCATCCTAGGAAGGCTGCATCCTAGGAAGGCTGCATATCTCGGCTGCCATGTCATTCATCACACAACGTCGAAGGACATCTCAATTCGAAGGACGCTTCAAAGGCCCTTCATTCGGCCACTTTTGAAGGATGCATGAACTGTATCCTTCGTGCCCTCAAATCACCCACAATTCTTTGCACACATTCAAAAAACTGCGCGAGAATCAAATTGGCACTTTCGTCACTGACTTTTTATTCTGAAATATAAGCCAAAAATTAGTAGGAAACTAGTGGGCACCCAATTTCTTCAATGCAAATTTTGTATAGAACTGGGAGATCACAAACGGCTGAAATATGATTCTCATTCACAGTACTGAACTAATAAAAAGTTCGAAAAACTTTTTGTGGTGATACATTGCATTATCTTTAACTTCTCACTTTACTTTAAAGTTTTCCTGAAAAGACGACAGGGGTGGGAACCTTTCTGACTTTGCCATGGACCACTGTCAGAAGGACTGTACTAGGAAAGGAAACAACCTTCTTAGGGCGTGTCCTCGCGTTTAAGAAACACCCAATATGTCGTTCTACCCAGAAATCGTAGCAAAACGTTGAGCAACGGTTTGAACTTGAAAGTGCCCTGGGCAGGATTATAATCATACAATTGTACATATTATCAAAACGAACAAATTATCTATGCAGTGTTGCAAATGAAGCAACTCGATTCAGCGCCTTTTCAGACTCCTTTAGTGAATGTTAAGTGACTTTTTGAACAAACCTTGACGTTTAGGGGGCGTGCACACCAAAGCTTTTACCCCCGCGGCCGGCGCATGTTTTCAATTGTTTCCAATGGAAGATCAGCGTTTTTTCGTAATAAGCCAGCAGCTAGCGTTTTTTTCCGCGCTGAAAACCGGCGCTCGGCGGTTTTTCCGCACTGAGCGCTGAGAATAAGGGGCTGTGCACACCAAAACTTTTAAACACAGCTGAAAACGCATGGAGGACACCGATTGCCAGCTGTTTTTTCAGCTGAGTGCCAGCTTTTTTCAGCCAAGGGCTTTGGTAGCTGAGATACTTGAGCTGTGAGCCGGTTGGTTGTTGTGATACTTGTCCCGCCCCTCCTTGTTGAATCTTTTTCTACCCTTGACGTAGGGTGACCATACGTGCCATTCTTCCCGGACGCATCCCGTCCAGGATTTTGCGTTCGTCTTCCGGAAGTCGTATTTGTCGACCGCATACATCATAGAGGATTATTATTATTATTACAGAAAAGCAACCGTTACATTTTAAGGTAAGAATGAAACTACGATTGTATATCTTATGTTTTTAACTGAATGGCGTATGTGGTCAACAAATACGACTTCCGGAAGACGAACCGAAATCCTGGACGGGATGCGTCCGGGAAGAATGGCACGTATGGTCACCCTACTTGACGCTCCGTGCAGAGCGTGGAAAAACTGCTGAGCACCGGTTTTCAGCGCAGAAAAAAAAACGCTAGCTGCTGGCTTATTTGAAAAACACTGAGCTTCCATTGGAAACAATTGAAAACATGCGCCGACCGCCGGCGTAAAGGCTTTGGTGTGCACGCCCCCTTAAAAGAGATTCAACTTTGGGTGAAAAGCTCTGCTCATCAATGTCAGTTCTCACACGCCCGTCCAATCACAGTGGAGGAGTGGCGGGACAAGTATCACAACAACCAACCAGCTCACAGCTCAAGTATGACATCTACCAAAGCGCTCAGCTGAAGAAAGCTGGCACTCAGCTGAAAAAACACCTGGCATTCGGTGTCCTCCAGGGGTTTTCAGCCGCGTAAAAAAGCTTTAGTGTGTCCTGCCCCTTAGTCAGTATGTCTAAAACAGAAACACTAAATATTAAAACGAACAACAGCTTTAATGTGCGTATCAACTGTATTTTAAAACAGCACGTGAGCACAGAAAGTATAAAATGCAAAACAGACAAAATGCAAATACGCCGCGTCACGAACCTGCCTTTTATTATATGACGACATTAGGCGACTTCTCAAACAGACTTTGGATTCTTTCCATTTCAAATTTTTGGTAACCATACAAAACAGCTTCCAATGTCAAACTCCAAACTTTCATGATTTTGTTCTCATAAGTTGTTTGTCACATGTGCCTAGGTCTGCAGACAACAGAAGTGCAAATCTGATCCGCAGAAGGCACGTAGATGGCAGTTTTACCAGTGATGTCAACAAGGTTTTGGACAGCATGGCTGCTAAAGAATACTTACAATGGGTGATGAACTCAAAGGCAATGGGGGCGAGGTGACTACCTTTAGTGTTAAACACTATAAACAAAGATTTAACCAAATCTGATAATAAGTGTGAATGTTAAAGGGATAGTTCACCCCAAAATGATAATTTGATCATAAATCACTTATACCCATGTCGTTCTAAACCACCAAGTTTTCTCGTCGCTTCATAATATTATAATTGAACGACTGATGGCACATGGACATTTTTGGCGATGCCTTTCATTCTTTTTGGGAAAAGAATTGTGTAACTAACTGAAAGTCAATGGGACGGACCGAAGCATCCCGGTTTTCGTCAAAAATATTTTAAAATGTGTTCTGAAGACAGTCGGAGCCCTTGGTGGTTTAGAACCACACATGGTTTAGTGAATTATGATCAAATTATCATTTTGAGGTGAACGATCTCTTTAAGTACAAGAAATATTTGTGAATTTTATCAGGAGGGAATAAATGTGTCTAATGTGATTTTTTTATTTTTTAGTGGCAAACGGGACGGGAATTGATAAAGAACCAATGGACTTCCCTATAACAGCTTAAAACTGGATCCTGTTGGCCTTCAGTCATCAAATGAATGAAAGCCATATCGCTTAAAGCCAAAACTCTGGAAATCTAAAGCCATATTACTATAATATATATTTTTCTTTTTTATTTATTTATTTATTTTACATTTAAGCACTGAAGTCATTATTATTTATTCTCCTGTGACTTAAAAACATCATGTACCCTAAGTTATAAGAAAAATTGATATTTTTTTAAGGTTTTTCTATGTGTGCGATATTAAAGGAACATCAGGTTAACTCACGTGAATGCATTAAAAACTCAGGAAAAACTGAAAATGTATTTGTGTCACAACTGTATCAAAGTGTCGTGTTAAACGGTGTCCTGCTCTGCTAAATAAACGTTTTCATATTCATCCCGAGCTCAGTCTACTTGAACATTTGTGCATGGATCTACAGCGCCACCTTGAGGACTGCCTGTGAAAATCTCGTATTTAAATAATTTACAATGTGTAATCTATGAAACAGGCATTCAATTACATCATGCCAGTTTAATAAACTTAATAATAATAATAATATTTAATATAATTAGAAATATATTAATAGAATTCAAATATAAATTATAATATTAATATAATAAGTAACACTAATATTAATGTTGCAACAATTTTGGATGCAAATAGCCTATTTTTACTCATGTTAAATAACACAATTGTAGATGTTTATAGAATTGTCAGAAAAATATGACACTAACTTAAATAAGAAGTATTGACAGCTTTAATACAACAGGAGATAGTTTAGGAAATAGGACGCCTATCTACGTAAACAAATATATTTAATAATTTTTTATTAACTTATTCAGAAAGGATGTGTTGAGTAAAGTAAAAAGAAAAAAAATACTAATTTAGATTTTTTTAGATAATTTAGATTTATATGAAATATCCTTGTACTATTTAAAGCAACTGTAAATGTAACTACGTAATATGAATGATATGAACAAATAAATATAAAATTAAATTAAATTTGAGTTGATAAACGTATAATTTTATTATTAAAATAACTTTAAAAGATTTTCTATAGGTTATCGCAGGTCATTTCTCAATCCGAATGCTGCAGCCTGCGGAGGTCGCATATGCAGGCTGCATACGTCATCAAGCCTGGTTTAGTTTAGTTATCTGAGCATTACATTCGCAAGTAACAAGCATATTAAAACAATTTAGGATTAACTAAGAAAAATAGTCAACTTTATAATTGTTATAATTTTAAAATAAGACATTCTTGATGGCGTATACAACCTACAAATGCGACCTCCGGAGGCTGCAGCCTTCGGATTGAGAAGCGGCCAATGTCTGCAAGGAATCCCTCGTATGAGGCGATACGCGTATGACGTCACTTCCCCAACCGGCGTTGTACGTCGAGGGGGCGTGTGGTCTACGCGTTGCGTCATCAACATCGCGCACATTCTCTTTGCATCTGCGAAGAAGGGCGTTTTGACTTTACCGGGTTTCCGCACCGGCTCTGTGTGTTACAGTCGCTTTTAACCGACAGTTTTTACGCGTAAAACATGATTAGAAACGGAAACCACGCAGAGGAGGAGAACAGCGGGGAGTCGGGCTCCTCCAACCAGGAGGCGTTAGCCCGCAGCCCGGAGAAGAGGAAACGGTTGATCCGGGTGTGGTGTGACGGATGGTGAGTGAGATCGGACCCGCAGCGTAGATCACACCTAACGTTTTGCTTTCTGTTTTGTACAAAGAAAGACGTGGTTAAATTGTATCATTCAAGTACGCTGCTTTTACAACGATTGTAATATCGCGATATGTGCCCGCAATGGTATTGAATGACTGTCATTCACCATAGTATTTACATGGTACTCCACTATAAACGATAAATGCGAAATGCGATTATTTAATATGTACCATAGAAAGACGTACTATGGTACTACCGTGGTATTTTGGGTTGTACCACAGTGATTTTAACCATAATATCACTGTTATAGCCATATACCATGGTATTAACATGGCACTTCACTTACAAAAATAAAGATTTACTTTCTTAATATGTAGCTTGGGAGTGCATACCAAGAAGTACTATGGTATTACTATGGTACTATGGACATGAAATCTTGGTACTACAATGTTTTTACCATGGTATCACAAGAATACATTCATTTCAGTACCTTAGTAAAAATAAAAACACCATGGCGTTACAACCTGATACCATTACTGTGCCACAGTGCATACAATTGCTTTAACCATGATATCACAAAGATACCATAGCTAGAACTGTGCCACAGGACATGAATTTCAGTACCATAAAATAAATGCACCATGCACATGTATTTTTTTTTTTAAGTAAGGATATGGCACTACTACAGTATTTAAGACATGCTATTATGATACCACTATACCGTTATCATGTCTAAAATAACCAAGGTTCTTTTGTACCCTTTTTTTTACAAAGTACCCTGGTATTACTATGGTACTACAGAGTCAACATGCCTGTAGTAAGCCTTTCATTACATCAGATGCTGAAACTGAATTTATAAATAGCTGACACGTTGTGGCGGCTAGAAAAGGATCATGGGAAATTGGAGATTATGTCCCAATGTAATACCATCGGCCTGTCTGGTGATCTTACTGGGGCAAGGGTTCACCGTGGTTAAATAACACCTTCACAAACCTTCTCTAGTTACTCCTGTCAGCACCACCGTTTTACATTTACTACATAGTCAATGAAGGTTTATTGAGCGCTGTTATTTTCCTGACCTTGTGAACTGATCGATGCTGTATTTACTCTTTTTGTCAACAGCTATGACATGGTACACTACGGTCACTCTAACCAATTGAGACAGGCCAAAGCAATGGGAGATTATCTGGTAGTGGGAGTCCATAAAGATGGTATGCAATCACAACACACATATTTGATTCGGTCCTTCATAATTCAGTCTACATTTAAAAATGTATGAATGTCATTGCATTAGATAAGGAAATATAAGGCATTTATTGTAAACATAATTGGCTTAGAAATGTTTTTTTTAGAAAGCTTGAGGACCATCTGTGCATTTTTCTGCAAGTGTCCAAATGTTTATTGTTTTACTATAATGGATTAACTGTGAAATAATAAACATTTTCTTAGAGGAAATAGCCAAACACAAAGGCCCTCCGGTCTTCACTGAGGCTGAGCGTTATAAAATGATACGGGCCATAAAGTGGGTGGACGAGATCGTGGAAGGAGCGCCGTACGTCACCACGCTCGAGACGCTGGACAAGTACAACTGTGATTTCTGCGTGCACGGAGGTAAGGGAAGATTACTTAGAAAGAAACATAACGCATTAATAATTTCATAAACAAAGGAGTAAAATATTTCCCGTAAAATGCTGTCAAGTTAGCTTACTACATTTCGTATTCGTAAGTTATAAAATATACCGATAAATATCAGTAACCGATACATTGTGCATCTCTAAAAAATATAGTGAAGAATGTTTACATTACATTAAATTATGATAATTTAATGTTATATAGACATTCTTCACCATCTTTTTTTATTGTATTCTGTTGATATGCTAAAGGTTTAAAGATCGAATGATAAATATCGGTAACCGATACATTGGTGCATCTCTAAAAAAGATGGTGAAGAATGTCTACATTACATCAAATAATGATAATTTAATGTTAAATAGACATTCTTCACCATATTTTTTTTATCGTATTCTGCCAATATGCTAAAGGTTTTGAGATCGGTGATAAATATCGGTAACCGATACATCGGTGCATCTCTAAAAAAGATGGTGAAGAATGTCTACATTACATCAAATTATGATAATTTAATGTTATATAGACATTCTTCTCCATATTTTTTTATCGTATTCTGCCAATATGCTAAAGGTTTTGAGATCGGTGATAAATATCAGTAACCGATACATTGGTGCATCTCTAAAAAAGATGGTGAAGAATGTCTACATTACATCAAATAATGATAATTTAATGTTAAATAGACATTCTTCACCATCTTTTTTTTTCGTATTCTGCGAATATGCTAAAGGTTTTGAGATCGGTGATAAATATCGGTAACCGATACATCGGTGCATCTCTAAAAAAGATGGTGAAGAATGTCTACATTACATCAAATTATGATAATTTAATGTTATATAGACATTCTTCACCATCTTTTTTTTTCGTATTCTGCGAATATGCTAAAGGTTTTAAGATCGGTGATAAATATCGGTAACCGATACATCGGTGCATCTCTAAAAAAGATGGTGAAGAATGTCTACATTACATCAAATTATGATAATTTAATGTTATATAGACATTCTTCTCCATATTTTTTATCGTATTCTGCCAATATGCTAAAGGTTTTGAGATCGGTGATAAATATTGGTAACCGATACATTGCTGCATCTCTAAAAAAGATGGTGAAGAATGTCTACATTACATCAAATTATGATAATTTAATGTTATATAGACATTCTTCTCCATATTTTTTATCGTATTCTGCCAATATGCTAAAGGTTTTGAGATCGGTGATAAATATTGGTAACCGATACATTGCTGCATCTCTAAAAAAGATGGTGAAGAATGTCTACATTACATCAAATTATGATAATTTAATGTTATATAAACATTCTTCACCATCTTTTTCCATTGTATTCTGTTGATATGTTAAAGGTTTTTAGATCGGTGATAAATATTGGTAGCTGATACATTGGTGTATCTCTAAAAAAGATGGTGAAAAATGTCTACATTTCATCGAATAATGATAATTTAATGTTATATAGACATTCTTCACCATCTTTTACCATCGTATTCTGTTGATATGCTAAAGGTTTTGAGATCGGTGATAAATATCAGTAACCGATACATTGGTGCATCTCTAAAAAAGATGGTGACGAAGGTCTACATTACATCAAATAATGATAATTTAATGTTAAATAGACATTCTTCACCATCTTTTTTTTTCGTATTCTGCGAATATGCTAAAGGTTTTGAGATCGGTGATAAATATCGGTAACCGATACATCGGTGCATCTCTAAAAAAGATGGTGAAGAATGTCTACATTACATCAAATTATGATAATTTAATGTTATATAGACATTCTTCACCATATTTTTTTTATCGTATTCTGCCAATATGCTAAAGGTTTTGAGATCGGTGATAAATATCGGTAACCGATACATCGGTGCATCTCTAAAAAAGATGGTGAAGAATGTCTACATTACATCAAATAATGATAATTTAATGTTATATAAACATTCTTCACCATCTTTTTCCATCGTATTCTGTTGATATGCTAAAGGTTTTGAGATCGGTGATAAATATCGGTAACCGATACATTGGTGCATCTCTAAAAAAGATGGTGAAGAATGTCTACATTACATCAAATTATGATAATTTAATGTTAAATAGACATTCTTCACCATCTTTTTTCATCGTATTCTGTTGATATGCAAAAGGTTTTGAAATCCGGTGATAAATATCGGTAACCGATACATCAGTGCTTCTCTAAAAAAAGATGGTGAAGAATGTCTACATTACATCAAATAATGATAATTTAATGTTATATAGACATTCTTTACCATCGTATTCTGTTGATATGCTAAAGGTTTTGAGATCGGTGATAAATATCGGTAACCGATACATTGGTGCATCTCTAAAAAAGATGGTGAAGAATGTCTACATTACATCAAATAATAATAATTTAATGTTATATAGACATTCTTCACCATCCTTTTTAGAGATGCACGGATGTATTGGTTACCGATATTTTTTGGCTGATCGTAAAACCTTCAGCGTATCAGCAGAATAGGTTTGATAGAGTGCAAAAGGCGGAAATCATAAACCAGTAGTTTATATATTAACTTTAGGAAGGCACAGAGTTGTGTAATGTCTGTTGCATAATCCAATGTTATTTGCTGAGTAAAATAATTGTTGTTTTTTAATTTTGTTGGCCTGTTTAATGTTAAATGGATCAAATCCATGTTTAGTGAAATACGTCTGTAAACTTGCTAGTAAAACTTAAGAAACTATACTGATGTTAAATAAAATTAAATACCTGTATTTATTTTGTTAGATGACATCACCTTGACCGTGGACGGGAAGGACACTTACGACGAGGTGAAGAGAATGGGCAGATACAGGTAAACATAGTTACGCCTCAAATCTATAGGCACCCCTAAACTCGAAATTAAATGTCTATCGTGCATCGTTTTTGTCCAACAGGGAATGTAAGCGCACATTGGGAGTGTCCACGACGGATCTGGTGGGCCGAATGCTTTTGTTGACAAAGGCGCACCACAGTAACATAGTGAGTTATTTTTTTTGTGTGGTGTATGCATCTTAAAAAGTTTTTTCTGGCTCCGTTATAGATCTGTTGCTTCTCTCTTTCAGGATAATACAGCATACCAGCTCCACACGGATAACTTTGGAAAGGTGAGTGGATTTAG
>NC_133360.1:8062643-8130143 GCF_030506205.2 Paramisgurnus dabryanus | reverse complement strand
CGTGTATGTTCGCGTGTACATAAAAGAAACCGACTTTATTCCAGGCTTCGCAAGGTTGTGTGTTTGACTGTGCGGGTTAATTTTTCATGTACATAAAAGAAACAGACTGTACTCCAGGCTTTGCAAGGCTGTGCGTTCGACTGCGCGCGTATGTTTGTGTGCACGTTGAAAAACAGACTACACTCTGGCCTTTGCAAGGTTGTGTGTTTGACCGTGTGCGTATGTTTGCATGTACATAAAAGAAACCGACTATACTCCAAGCTTTGCCAGATTGTTCGACTATGCGCATATGTTTTCGTGTACATAAAAAACAGACTATACTCCGGGCTTTGCAAGGCTGTGCTTTTGACTGTGCGCATATGTTTGCGTGTACATCAAAAAACAGACTATGCTCCAGGCTTTTTCAGGCTGTGCATTAGACTGTGCACGTATGTTCGTGTGCACGTTAAAAAACAGACTATACTCCGAGCTTTGCAAGCTGTGCGTTCAACTGCGCGCGTATGTTTTCGTGTACATAAAAAACTGATTATACTCCAGGGTTTGCAAGGCTGTGTGTTCGACTGTGCATGTGTGTTCGCTTTTACATAAAAAACAGACTATGCTCCAGGCTTTTCCAGGCTGTGCATAAGACTGTGCACGTATGTTCGCGTGCACGTTAAAAAACAGACTATACTCCGAGCTTTGCAAGCTGTGCGTTCAACTGTGCGCGTATGTTTTCGTGTACATAAAAAAACTGATTATACTCCAGGGTTTGCAAGGCTGTGCGTTCGACCGTGCTGGTGTGTTCGCGTGCACATGAAAAACAGACTATACTCCAGGCTTTGCAAGGTTTTGCATTCGACTGTGCGCGTATGTTTGCGTGTACATAAAAAACAGACCATTTTCCAGGCTTGGCAAGTTGTGCGTTCCACTGTGCGCGTATGTTCGCGTGTACATAAAAAACTGAGTATACTCCGGGCTTTTCAAGGTTGTGCATTCGACTGTGCGCGTATGTTCGCGTGTACATTAAAACAAACAACTATACTCCAGGCTTTGCCAGGTTGTGCTTTCGACTGTGCACGTTTGTTCGCGTGTACATAAAAACAGACTATACTCCAGGCTTTTCAAGGCTGTGCATTTGACTGTGCGTGTATGTTCGCGTGTACATAAAAACAGACTATACTCCAGCTGTGCAAGGCTATGTGTTCGACTGTGCGCGTATGTTCACGTGTACATAAAAAAGATTATACTCCGGGCTTTGCAAGGCTGTGCATTCGACTGTGCGCGTATATTTGCGTGTACATAAAAAACTGACCATTCTCCAGGCTTGGCAAGGTTGTGCGCGCATGTTCGCGTGTACATTAAAACAAACAACTATACTCCAGGCTTGGCAAGGTTGTGCGTTTCGACTGTGCGCGTATGTTCGCGTGTACATAAAAGAACACAACTATACTCCAGGCTTTGCCAGGTTGTGCGTTCGACTTTGCACGTATTTTCGCATGTACATAAAAAAACAGACTATTCTCCAGGCTTTGCAAGGCTGTTCGTTCAACCGTGCACGTATGTTTGTGTGCATGTAAAAAAACAGACATACTCCAGGCTGTGCAAGCTGTGCGGTCCACTGTGCGTGTATGTTTGCGTGTATGTTTGTGTGTACATAAAACAGGCTATACTCCGGGCTTTGCAAGGCTGTGCGATCGACTGTGTGTGTGTGTGTGTGTGTTCGTTCACGTGTACATAAAAAACTGACTATACTTCGGGATTTGCAAGGCTGTGTGTTCGACTGTGCGCATGTGTTCGCGTGTACGTAAAAAAACAGACTATGCTCCAGGCTTTGCAAACTGTGCGTTTGACTGTGCATGTAGGTTCGCGTACATGTTTAAATATAGACCATACTCCGGGGTTTATTTTTAAAACTCACTTTGGTAAATAGCTTGAACTATTTGAATGTGCTAAAGCTGTTAACTAGGGGTGGGGGAAAAAATCGATTCTTAGATGAATCGCGATTCGGACGTGGGCCGATTCTGAATCGATTCACAAATGTCAAGAATCGATTCTTAAATGTTAGTTTACAAAATAATAACGTCACGTTATCAGAACCAAAAGGCGGAACTCAACTGGGGGTGCGGTGATGCACATGGGCAACCTAAGAGAGCGCGCCCTGCAAGAGCGCATAGCCGAGCTTACAAGAGCAGAAGAGAAAGAACACTTTAAATGCTTGTAGGATTATACTGCATATATCTCTACATTGAATTTAAGGCTGTCACCATTACTCTATTATTTTTGAGGAGTTTTAAAAAAAATCCTTGAGTACATGTCGAGTACTCCTTAAAATAGCGGAGATGCGGTTTAGTGAATATTACAACAGTATCAGAAGCATACAAATCAGCGCTACGCTGCCTCTCTCTCTCTCGTTTGCTCGCTCACACACACACACCATGGCGTGCGTGTGGATCACTCCTGCGTGAGGAAATAATGCGCTTCCTTGTGAATTTTAGAAGTTAAAGACGACTGAGCTGCAGTGGCCTGGCAAAACACATTTGAGAAGAAAGGCGCAGCAACTCAAAAAGACCTGCGTGTTTCACAATTACTCTTTAAGACCATAATGACAATTTCGCGCGTGGAGCAGCAGTTAAATTATGTGCGATCTACCAGCATTGCCTTTGCGATCGACGTATTCGACACCCCTGCCCTAAACCATCCGCTGACTGTTTATATATAACATGAATATACTTCTGTAAAAATATGCACATAGTTTGTTATTCAGTCGCTGAGTGTGCTGCATTATATAAATACAGTAATACTGCCAAGTGTATAATGATGATGATTAGACGCTTAACATTAGTCAGTTTGTGGAAGTTAATGCCAGTTAACATATAGAATTAATATGTCACGTTTAATTACTATTTTTACTGGGTTTAATTGGTCTTACAACAGAAACAGGACATATATGTATATAAGAATGACATTATTTATCCCTTAGTTGCATTTAAGTACAGTATGTGACAGTTCAGACTAGTAGCAAAAGCGCAAACATTCACCTGGCTTTGAGAGCAAATGTGACGTAATGACGTCACAGATATGCAAATTAGTACGTCAAGAATCGATTCGGAATCGAATCGGGACACTAAGAATCGATTCTGAATCGATTCATGAGGGTCCAAGCGATTCCCACCCCTACTGTTAACATCTGTCTGGCTGTAGGTGGATCTGGTGTGCCACGGGAAAACAGACGTGTTTCCAGATACAGACGGGAGTGACCCCTATGCCGTGAGTACAGACGATTCGTCTTATAATATACATATTTAATTTCCTCGCTTTGTACAAAATCTAAGCACCTGTTCGCTTCCCAGGAGCCGAAGAAGAAAGGGATTTTCCGCATCTTGGATAGCGGCAACAACCTGACCACTGATGATATCGTGCAGAGAATCATCGACAACAGGTGTGGATTAAAACGCAGTCGTGAGATGCGTCGATAGATTATGCAAATGAGCTAGATCGCATGACTCAAACATTTAATCTCTGGTTTAGTTCTGTGAACCTTTGACTCAGTCAAAAAATAACTTTTTATAGTAGTTTACTTAAACAAAATAGGCTGAATTGCCTTTATATGCATGTGGTTTCTTTTTATTTGTTTGGAAAACTATTTGGCAGACCTTACACTGAAATGTTGCAAAATTTTTAATTTATATTTCTAGATTGCAATACGAGGCCAGGAACCAGAAGAAGGAAGCTAAAGAGATAGCCGTGTTCGAGGCTTTGAAGCATAAAGAAGATCCGGAGAAGACTGAATCGGCTCAGATAAATAATTAACTGTACCAACCTCTCCTTAACAAATTCAATTAATCTCCGTCTTGAAATGGAAACTGTTCCCTCAGTGCGCCGGTGAAAATGATTTAACATCTCAATTTAACAATTTAATGACTCAATTTAACGAACAAAGCTTAAATGCATGCTACATTTGAACGAACAAGGCGGCGGAAGATATACCTGCGTTTACTTCATCATATGACAAAAGCACTTAACTGTGCACCGAGAGATTTTATGGTACTTATTAAATAGGTCAGATAACTTTCTCGGGTGAAACTAGTAGATCCGTCTATGAAGGTGACGAGAAAGTTTCATTTCAACGTTTATTTTGTCATTCAGTATCCATACGCACAAATATCCGTAGATTAGCCGTCTGCGGAGAAATGTGATTTGAAGGAATGCTTTTTTTAAAAGTGTCATTAACCTTAGTATGCATACTTGAAATAGATAAAAGCGTTTTGGGATATTGTTTGGAAATTTTAGAAACACTAGAAATTTATTTTATGTTTTTTTCTGGTGTTTGAATCCTACGAAAACATATGCAGGTCACGTTTTACCCCAATTTTAAAAAAAAGAAATATTGCATGAATACTGCATTTTAAATGATCAAAGAAGTTTTTATTTTTGCTAAATATAATTTATTATTCTTTCCTAGTGATTATTGAGTAAAATATGACCTTTATGTGTTTTTTACAGGCTTGTGAGAATTATCCCAGGTATTTTATTTTCTACAGGTGCTGTTGTAGAAATGGGACCTTGATCTGTTTATCGTGGAGCAAATTGACTCGCAGTTTAAAAAAAAGTTGCATTCACATGTCGCCCTTTTTTTACTTTTATGGTCTTTTATCCGCCTTTTTTCCCATACGCTACGTCCGCCCAAGCGAATCGTAAAGTCACGCGATCTTCGAAGTCACGATCATAACGTAGATTGACCTCAGGCCAGAGATGTCACTACGACCGTCACTGCTAGTTCACACTTTATTTTAACAAGCAACATAAATATTCTTTGTGTTCGTCACCGTGACCCCAGCTGTCAAACTTTTATGTACTTTTATCTTGTTTTTAAGCAGTTTGATGCTTCTTGTGCTTTTAATCAATATGCACGTTGTTGCAACAGTAGCATATTTTTGTTTTTAACATCGAATTGCTGTGAAGAAAAATACATATGTAACACTAATTTAATGTTGTAAATGTGAGCAGAAATGTTAAGTGACCAATTCTGAACCTACCTGTGAGACGCTGAATGTTGTTTGTGTCCTTAGACGATGTTTTTAATTTCACTGATCTCATCGTAAACTGTTAATGTATGCCATAAAAAAAATGTATTGCAGAGAAGATTGCAGTTTTTTGCAATAAAACAGTTTCAAAACAATTCACTCTTTCTGACTTTTATATAAATGGTCAATCTTTTTTTATCACAATATTTGATTTTGAAATTGTCACAGTATTGATGTGTAAACACATTAACAAGATCATGATTAACATTTATTTATAAATGCCTCTTCAGCACTTGCTTGTTACTTTTTTCAGTGGGATGAAGTTAGAAAACTTACCAAAGGGTACAGTAACAAAACCTAATTTTCTAAAATGAGTCATTATTTATAAAAGTTTATCATTATTAGTCTTTTATTAATATTTTATTGCTTGGTTTTACCTAATTTCACTTTAGGGCTGCATTACGATTAATTGTGACTAATTGTTTGCAGAATAAAAGTTTTTGTTTACATCATATATGTGTGTTTACTGTGTATAATAATTATATGTATGTAAAAAATATATACACGTAAATATTTATTATATAATTTATGATGCTTCTTGTGCTTTTAATCAATATGCACGTTGTTGCAACAGTAGCATATTTTTGTTTTTAACATCGAATTGCTGTGAAAAAAAATACATATATAAATTAGTGTTACAAAAATACATATGTAACACTAATTTAATACATATATAAATATATATACATACTGAAAAAAATTATGTAGCTTAAATAAATTGATTGCAACCACTTACCTTAAAAAATTGAGTAATTTTAATATTTTTTTTTTTCAGTTTATTATAATACACAGTACACACATATATATAATGTAAACAAAAATGTGTATTCTGCAAACGATTAGTTGCAATTAATCGTTATGCAGCCCCGTTTCATTTATATAGTTTCACTCATATTTTATATTTTTAATTACATTTGATTTTTATATTGTGTTAAGCCATTTTATTGTTATATATCAACATATTTTATTGCTTTATTTCAGCCCATTTCATTTATGTAATGTTTATATTCATTTTAAATATTTAATTTGAATTGCTTGCCAACTTACTATAGATATATAGATCGCTTTCCATTTTATGAGTCAATATTTATAAAAGTTTCTCATTATAAAAGTCTTTAATTAATATTTTATTGCTTGGTTTTACCTCATTTCACTTCAGGGCTGCATTACGATTAATTGTGACTAATCGTTTGCAGAATAAAAGTTTTTGTTTACATCATATATGTGTTTACTGTGTATAATAATTATGTATATATAAATAAATTGTTTAAGAAAAAAATATATATATATATATTTTTTTTCTTCTTAAAAAAATAATAAATTAAAAATAAATGTTATTATATATATATATATATATATATATATATATATATATATATATATATATATTCTGCTTAAAAAAAAAAAAAATTTAAAATAAATGTTATACTAATATACAAAAAGGTAAGGAAAAAACTAAACACGGGAATAAAAAATAATTTAAACAATTTTATTCCCGTGTTTAGTTTTTTCCCTAGCTTTTTATATATTAGTTTACCTTATTTTAATCAGATGCTTCCTAAAAATCTCAACTTTTTCCCAATCATTGATATTTTGCGCAAAACCCATCTCTATCATATAAGTACTAACGTAAACACGGAAACATTCATATCTCAAACATGATACAACAACAACAACAATGAACAAAAGCCATCTCAGGTAACAAAGTTACACATTCCTCACGTCACTTCCTTCGAAGGGAAAGCAGACACCTCTGAGAACTAAAGAGATTTCTGTGGGCGATATGGACTCGTGCCATTAGTTAATGTACAGATTTGTGTTGTGTATAAATGAACAGAGGTATTTTAGTGTGTTATTATGAGGTTTCGCGCCACGACAGTTAACATATGAGATCTCATTGGATACAGTGTACCAGACGCTGCCGACTGAGTAACCGGGAACGGACGAATTTAAAACTTTTTTCTCCTTCCTCCTTTACTTTCGGGACCATCCCAACTTCGCTCTCGCTTTTTCTTCTCTCTCTCTACTCCCCTTTGTGTTTTCAAAGTACTCGTACTCAGACCTCTCGCAAAAACCAAAACATCAACATTAGGATCGATTGATCTTGCGGTGCGTTTTTACGCACGAACTTTAGATGAGCGCGCACGGAGATCTCGCACGTTCGCCGACTCGGGATGTTTTTACGCGTTCGCTTTTCGTCGTGATTCTGGACTTTCTGCCCGTTTTTTGAGCTGTTGCGGGGAAAGACATGAGCTCTGGATATGGGTCTGTGTTTGGGAACCGACCTGACAGAGGAGGACAAGAAGGCGAAGATCCACAGCTCACAGATAGACCGAGATCTGTACGAGTACGCGAAGAGAGAGATGAATGTGGTGAAGATCCTCATGCTGGGTAAGAAAACACTCATCATGGATGTTTGTTCACCTGGTCTGAGCTTTGGGCTTAATCTTTACTTTTATTTACACCGTCTTAACTTACTTTTCAATAACTAATGCACATTTTTGGGTCTAGTACGTGGGTGTGCGTACAAAGATATGGACAGGTAATCGAAAGGGTGTGTTTGAAACTCAGATTTTGGTTTGTGATTGTGGATTCAAACCGGTGTAAAAGTTTTTAGGTCAACTATTTGTGCTGCACAAACTTTTTAAGTATTTAAGTCATTTTTATTGTGACTGAAAAATCCAGCTAAGACCAGCATAAGCTGATGAGCTGGTTTTAGCTGTTCTACCATCTTGGTTTTGGCTGGTGAATAGGTGGTCTAGATGTGTTTTGGTCAAGCTGGATTTAGCTGGAAGACCAGCTGACCCACCAGCTTTGCCAAGTTGTGAGGACCAGCCTAAACCAGCTACTGCCACCTTAAACCACTACTTATGCTGGTCTTAGCTAGATTTTTAAGTAGGAAGTTAAAATTTCTTAATAGGATAGTTCAACCAACATTTGTTTATTTACTCTTATGTTTTAAACCTGTATGAGTTTCTTTTGTTGACCTCAAAAGGAGATATTTTGATGGTACCCATTTACTTCCATAGTATTTGTCTGACCTACTATGGAAGTCAATGGGTACTATCAACTGTATGATTGCCATCATTGTATCAAAATATCTAATTGTGTGTTACTCATACAGGTTTAGGGCAACATGGGGGTGAGAAAATGATGACAGGATGTAATTTTTTGGTAAACTATCCCTTTAACTTATTTTGATGAGTTAAAGTAAGTTAAAATATAATGTTGTCACTTATAAATATGTGTCTACTTTCATTGTAATCTATGAATCGGTCATTGTAAAAATGAACATTTGTAACTGACGGGTTGTTGATTCGAACCCTAAACATGGGCAGTGACTTTATCTCATTATAATTAGGCTCAGTCGTAATTGGTGGAAAAATGTTATTCATTTTTGTGTCTCCTCTGACAATAAACCCCAGGGGCGGCAGAAAGCGGAAAGAGCACGCTGGTCAAACAAATGAAGATAATCCACAGCCATGGGTTCACCAAGCAGGAGCTGGCCAGCTTTAAGGTGAGACCCGCATCTCTACACTAAGCTTCGTTGCAGGCGAAGGTTGATAATAGCTTTATTTAGTCCCCATGCTCTGTGCTTTCTCACCGTCTGGAAAATGTAGCCGCTGCATGTTTGGGGATTGTTAAAAGTTTAAGGGGTCAGTGGTTCAGCTGTGTAACAAGACCTCGGTTGAACGGATCAGTGGATTTTGCTTCGACTCTTTTTTTATTGTTATGTATAGGAAGAGAGAGAGAGGAAGGGGGAAAACGTGTGGAATGTTGACACACGAAACAGGAAGAGTAAGGAAAACACGTGTGAATGTACTGCTGTCCTACAACATGTTTTCCTGTGTTGTCTTGTATATATCAGAAACTTATGAATTAACATTTCACACACAAAATTAAAATCCTGACGTTACTTTTTCACCAAACCTTTTGGAAGTGTATTGTAGTGATGTCCAGTTTGTGAATGAATTGTTGAGTCACTTATTTTATGAATCAGTTCATGATTCATGATTCAGAATGATCTGCTTAATGATTTGATGATCTGATGAAAACACTTAATGGCCTACTGGATGTCAAGATTACACGTAAATGAGTTAAATCTCTACAGGTAATGAAATATTTCCATTCAGACTACTTCTATAATGCTTTTATGGTGCCGCTTCTTTAAATTTTAATAAAATCACAATTCTGTCATCATTTACTCATCCTCAAGTTGTTCCAAACCTGTTTAAATGTCTTTGTTTTTGCTAAACACAAATGAAGATAAGATATTTAAAAGTTTGTAACCAAGCAGATCTGGGGCACCATTGACTTCCATTGTAGAAAAAAAATACTATGGAAGTCAATGGTGCCCCAGATCTAGAGAAAAATATAACCCAGGGGCGCATCTGGAACTCACAATCAACTCCAGAAGGGGAACAAAGTACCAAAAATGATAAGTGGATCCTGATATGAGGCAAAAAAAATCCACTTTCAGGCACTCATGTAGTTTTAAAGGTTAAAAATCCTTTATTTTAAAACAGGGCTATACATGAAAACCTACACCACAAACGCGTTTCAGCACCCTGATGAATGCCTGTTTGAGCTGAAACGCATTGGTGGTGTTGTTTTTTCATGTATAGCCCTGTCTTAAAATAAAGGCTTTTTACCTTTAGAACCATGTGAGTGCCTGGATGTGGATTTTGTTTGCCTTTGTTTCAGGATCCACTTATCATATTTGGTACTTTGTTCCCCTACTAGAGTTATGATTAAATGCGGCCCTATGTGATATTTTTCTCTAGATCTGGGGCACCATTGACTTCCATAGTATTATTTTTTCTACAATGGAAATCAATGGTGCCCCAGATCTGCCTGGTTACAAACTTTTTTTTAAATATCTTACCTTCATTTGTGTTTAGAAAAACAAAGACATTATTTGAGTACCAGATGTGCCCCTGTGCCTGGATGTAGATTTTTTGCCTTGTATCAGGATCTACTTATCATTTTTGGTACTTAGTTCCCCTACTGGAGTTATGATTGTGTACCAAATGCGGCCCTATGTGATATTTTTCTCTAGATCTGGGGCACCATTGACTTCCATAGTATTATTTTTTTCTACAATGGAAGTCAATGGTGTCCCAGATCTGCCTGGTTACAAACTTTTTTTTTAAATATCTTACCTTCATTTGTGTTTAGCAAAAACAAAGACATTGATTGAGTACCAGATGCGCCCCTGTGCCTGGATGTAGATTTTTTTGCCTCATATCAGGATCCACTTATCATTTTTGGTACTTTGTTCCCCTACTGGAGTTATGATTGTGTACCAAATGCGGCCCTATGTGATATTTTTCTCTAGATCTGGGGCACCATTGACTTCCATAGTATTCTTTTTTTCTACAATGGAAGTCAATGGTGTCCCAGATCTGCCTGGTTACAAACTTTTTTTAAATATCTTATCTTCATTTGTTTTTACAAAAACAAAGACATTGATTGAGTACCAGATGCGCCCCTGTATGTAGATTTTTTTGCCTTGTATCAGGATCCACTTATCATTTTTGGTACTTAGTTCCCCTACTGGAGTTATGATTGTGTACCAAATGCGGCCCTATGTGATATTTTTCTCTAGATCTGGGGCACCATTGACTTCCATAGTATTATTTTTTTCTACAATGGAAGTCAATGGTGTCCCAGATCTGCCTGGTTACAAACTTTTTTTTTAAATATCTTACCTTCATTTGTGTTTAGCCAAAACAAAGACATTAATTGAGTACCAGATGCACCCCTGTGCCTGGATGTAGATTTTTTGCCTTGTATCAGGATCCACTTATCATTTTTGGTACTTTGTTCCCCTACTAGAGTTATGATTGTGTACCAAATGCGGCCCTATGTGATATTTTTCTCTAGATCTGGGGCACCATTGACTTCCATAGTATTATTTTTTCTACAATGGAAATTAATGGTGCCCCAGATCTGCCTGGTTACAAACTTTAAAAAAAAATATCTTATCTTCATTTGTGTTTAGCAAAAACAAAGACATTGATTGAGTACCAGATGCGCCCCTGTGTCTGGATGTAGATTTTTTGCCTCATATCAGGATCCACTTATCATTTTTGGTGCCCCAGACGTGTTTGATTTACAAGCATTATTTAAAATATCTGCAACAGAACAAAGTTTTTTGGGTGAACTGTTCCTTTAAGCAAACTTTGTTCTATAGTTTGTCTGTACACTATCCATTATCTTTGTGTGGTTTGGGAAGTCGATAATCACCGTGTACTTTCCCTGCACCTGAAGTTAAACCTGTCACTCACCGCGGTGTCCAAGGTAGCAGTGTGGAACTGCATCATATTTTAGATTAACCTGCGACCTACGTACGTCTTATTGCCATGGCAACAACCGAAGCAATCGAAATGCCATTGATTGGCTCATTCATCGGAAATCATCACCAGCTGTGTTTTTGATATGGTCATCAGGCCTGGTATCGCTAAACCCCACAACCTAAACTATGCCGCCACAGTTTTTAACTGCTAGCCACTTACGGGGAAAATGTCACTTTTTCGTAAAAAAAACAAGTAGTTGCGTCAGTTTCTTTCTTTGGCAAACCAGTACTACATTGTAAAAAAAAAATTTTTTTACAGTGTAGTGCTGGACAGTATGATGCAATTCTTATATCATTACCGTGATAAATACATCACTACCCTGCGAAATTTCCCATTTTGTTTGATATACAGGACCCAGTCATACCGTACGTATTTTTATAGCTTTACCTTCCTCCTGCGAGAGA
This sequence comes from Paramisgurnus dabryanus, assembly GCF_030506205.2. NCBI lineage: Eukaryota > Metazoa > Chordata > Actinopteri > Cypriniformes > Cobitidae > Paramisgurnus > Paramisgurnus dabryanus. Next base: position 8,118,314 of record NC_133360.1, on the reverse strand, counting down.
CTCCTGACTATAGCTTTCTTCACTGTTAATAAAGTCTCTTTGATCCTTCGAAATTTTGTAATTTGACCACAACAGTGGTCACGTACATGAATTTGTGTAAAGAACCAGGTGCAGATTCACGTCTGTCCTACAGTAGCTCGGGTTTTGTGTGCCATGTTTCTCTTTCCTCATTAACTCTTCCTTCAGGGTGTGTTTGTGTTAACAACAAATTTCTCTGTGAGTTTGCATAAGAATGCATAAATGGTGTTTTGAATTGCCTGTGGGGTTTTAAGCTCGTTCATTGCTTCAGACCAGGCCAAAGACAAATATTGATGGATAGGGATGGGACAGGATGGTCAGATAGTTATCCAACAATCAGTTGATTTTATTTAAACTCTTATTTAAAAATTAAATCTCGTCAGCTATTATATTTCATAAAAGTTTAGTCTAAAAATGAAATAGCAAAAAAGTAAAAATCGAGAATCGAATTGAACCGTGACCTTAGAATCGAAAATGTAATTGAATAAAGGATTTGGAGAATCGTGACACCCCTATATACATTATGCCCAAGTAAATACAGTTTTACATTCTACGGCACCTTTAAAAGCATTCATGTCTTTAAATAAATCCCCTTTAACTGCTTTTTTGGAATTCATTGTTGGATGACCATAATAGTTGTTGAAATGTATAATTCGTAACAGTAGATATGTAGCCTCCGCTTATGTGGGAAAATGGAAATCGTTGTGCTACCATTGTTGTAAAGAGGTTTTTTTTGTGTGTGTGTGAAATGTTTATTTATTATATATTAGCCTTGTATGTTAGCTAACCTTTATGACGACACTGACCATCACACAGTGGAAAATGATGAACAAACCCTTAAAACAAAACAAACACACGCCTTTTCGAAACTCCAAAGTATCTTTTGCCGCCAGGCTTTCCGTTATCATGAAACAAAACGGAAAAAAGATTGGGAATGTGGGAACATTCGTGTGTGAATGATGTAATGCTGTATGTGTCGTGACAGCCATGAAACTCACAAAGTCAGAACCTCAGGCCTTTTGTTATCTCGTTTTACAAATGACATCATGCCGTTAGAGGTTCAAGTGTTTTTGCGCGTTTTTTTTAAGTCACACCTCAGGGTTCCCTGTTAGAAAAAACAGACCCCGAAGAGCTGCGTAATACAAAACCTAATTGCTGACATTAGTTAAATTTTTACGAGGCGCTGGAGGAGTAGCAAATCATTTTGTCAAGCATAACAACACACACTATCTTTGGCAAAGCACAAGTTTTTTTTACCAACATCAGGCTTGTAGATTTCACTTTTAAAACTTTTGTAAGTACATCAAAGAAGCTGACTAAATTGCTAGCTATTTGCCGTGTCGTTTGTCGAGTACTGCAGGCGTTGAAATGAACGCCATTGAGATATGTGACTAACAGAGGACTGTGGGTCTTTGAATGACTGATGTGCGATTAGCCGTGTCGCTGCATAGTTTGTGGTCAGAAGCCCTTGTGAAAACCCCTCACTGGAAATGCAAAGTTTGTCTTTCGGCACCTCGCTAGTTAATGTTTCAACCGCATGGCCGTTCCGCTAAACAAACACTGTTTGTCGGCATAACTGGAGGAACAAAACAGTCAGGTCCTGCATTAGCGTTAAGCTAACGTCTTTTATTGTTTGAGGCAAAGCTTTTGAACTAAAGGGATAACACACTATGAGCTCCTTTCCAAACAGTCTGGATGAGCAAATGAACCAGTTGGAGTCTTGTCTTGACTTGGGGGATGCCGCAAGGCTCGGGTTTGGGTCATGGCTCAGTTTGATGTAGATCAAATTAAAAGCCTTTATTTTATTTTATTTTTATGCTGACCTCTGCCATGTGTGTTTTCTTAAACTTGTGACGTTCAAAGGTCCGGTCGAACTCGGTTTTGGCTTCGCTATCCTTTACTGGACTGTTGGAGGGTCACACGTGCATGTGCACGTAGAGACCTGTAATTTTGGCTAGTTTCATTTCGTACACAAGCTTGCAGTCTATAATCAGACTAGCTCTGGTTGACTCGGGTCACCATGGGTGGATCGTGGTCTGTAAGAGGGAGGGCAGGGAAGGGTGTGGCTTGCTGTGTGAATCATAAATGTAAGGTAAAAGTGAAGTGTTAAAGTATAAATAGGGACATGTCCCAACCTGAGTGTCACAGGAGTGTTTTAAAGCACTGTATTGTCTCTTAATCTTTTCTTCCTTTTTAACCGTCACTGTGGTCTTGAATCACCACACGCCTACAGAAGAAAATGAAGTCGTCATTATTTCTTCTTCTTTATTCCTTCCCAAAGCTGACACTCCTCAAAGTCAACATGAAGTCAAAATAGACCGTGTTTACCTTAATAATTACACATCGTTTTGATAAACATGATTCATCAATGCATATTTGTCTCTGTCAGCTTTCTCCAAAATGTGATAAGTGGTTCCGCCCCTTAAACTGCTTTGTATTAGGGATGATGTCATTTATGCAGTGCAGGTACTGTAAATTGGGTCAAGGTCATTTTATTTTTATTTATGTGAACACAACTAGTATGTTTTCCTACAGTTTACTATAGTAAATACTAATGTATATTACATTACTTTTTCATATGGGGGTTTTCCATACTAGCCAAACAGTATGAGAAGTTTCTTCAAAGGAATGTGTGCCAAATTCTTCAAGTACAAAAAGGGTATTAGTTCCCCCCCACCACACACGCACACTCGCCTCTGGTTGCTCTCCAAGGTCTCTGCAATACCCCACACTTATCTCTTTCCAGAATAGCTTCATTGTTGATTCACTCCTGAACTTTATCTCTGGTTGTTTTAATGCACTTTGTGAAATCAATAAAAGTGCAGAACCACAAAGCTTTTCGGCATACACTGTCCTGCTGGTTTTCCCGGGAATGCTTGATCCACGGGCCAGCAAGCAAAAGCTGTTCAATAAAGGGGAGGAATGCGTTTGTTTTGGCGAGAGAATCAGGTGGCGGAAATGAGGGTTATAAGGTTGGCCAGGTGGCTTAAGTTTAAAAAAAAAAAAATCTTAATAACTTTTACAATGCACTTTGTTGGTTGTATGACTGTATGGAAGTCTTTAGGATTTTTCATATTTTATAATTCCCTTGAAAATCGGTCATTCAACACTTTGGGTTGCAAACACTATTTAATCTTGACTGTTTTACAGAAATTGATATGGTCGTCACTAGGACTGGGTGATATTAACCCATATTCATATCTTGGTAATTTTGGGATGAATGGCGGTATACAACACACATCTCATTTTTATTTATTTAATTTTTATGGATTACGGTATGCAATGAATATCTCGGTGTATCAGACCATAACGATATAGACGTATTATCTTATCCCATATCCCACTGGGAAAAAATACTGATATATTATTAAACCTTGATATACCGCCCAGCCCTAGTTTTTACTTAAAATTTCTCTGCACAAAGTTTCTTAACATTCTCCGCCCTGGAAAGCAATAGACATGTCATTTGCACCGTAATTCATAACTACATAATCTCATTAAATCACATTTAATCGTCACGTTGGTCGGCATGTCATTTCCATCGAGTAGCAACGTACCACTTAACCCGCCCTGTTCCTCAGACTGACTTGAGACGATACAAATTAAGTTGAAATTCCCGATAACGCCCACTAACAAAAAGTTGAATTATTCTGTTAGACACTCCAACAGGTTTCTTTCACAAGTATTTGAATGGGTTTTGTGTCTTTTTACATTGTAAAAAAGACACTGTAAGATATTTTTTCATACCTGTCAATCAGAAGACAATTACTCAAATAATACAATTAGTAAGGTGACGTCTTGGATCAAAATGCGTGAAGTGGCTTATTGTGCATGTGGAAATCGAGTTTCACTAAAGTTTTAGTGACTTGAATATTATCCACTTACCTGTCACTCCACCCTTTTGAGTGGGGGGTGAAAAGTTGATGTGTAGCTTCAAATTAATATAACTTTGGCATTTTTTGGTCTAAAAGACTAATCTTGGTCTTGTTTTAAAGAAGACAATGTAAGGTTTTTCACTGATGTTTCTGGATGTGAAAATATTTAACAGAAAAATTGTTATAGCAGTTTAAATGTATTATAATAATTAAAAATAATGCAATAACATATTAATTTGATAAATAAAATTATAAAAATGAAAATGTTTCACAAAAGTAATAATGTAAACATGAGGCCATATGTCTCAAGCAGTTGTGATCCAAATTTTAAGATAAAATCACAAAAAATGAGGTTTGTGTAACACTTTTAGTGGTTTTACCAACAACGGCCACTAGATGTCAACGGTTTGCTGCATTCTCTTGTCACAAATTGATGAAATACTGTCACTGCATTATTATAACTGCTAAAACGTTTTGAAATATGAAAACTACATTCTTGGAGCTTTCCAATGATATATAGTTTGTCAACATTTTTGAAGATTTATAATATGATATTAGAATTATGAATATATAAAATTAATATGCATTCCTATGGGGGGTGGGGTCATGTATCTAAAAACTGTCACTACATTATTTCTATCATCAGATGACCTTGAAATATAAAAACGACATTCTGAGAGCTTTCCAGTGATATATAGTTTATCAAGATTTTTTAGGTTTACAGTAGGGGTTTAGCAGGGCCGCATTAATGCATGGGCTTACCTGGGCTTAAGCCCAGGGCCTCGGGCTGGAAAGGGCCCCGAGATGCCGGAAAAAAATAACAACCGCATTTTATAAAAAGTTGATACTCCCTTTAAAATGATGCTTAATCGCTTTGCTTTGAATGTCCGTGCGTGAATGCAGTTCCTGCGCAAGAAAATCTCTCACTTACTGTACGTAGGCTACCCTGCAATCATTAGTCAGCTTTTTAAAATTTCTGTCTGAAATATCCATTATTGCATTTCTGATGAACAAAGACGAAACTGAGGACGCGTTTTTATCTTAATATGAAAGACAACGTGTAAACATTCATTAAATGATTCCTCGTAACATTTTAAAGCCAAGATGTACAGAACAGCACACAAAGATATTACACAAAACATTTTTGATAACTAAATCTAATAAATAACAAATTAGATTCTGCCTCGGAAGCCACGGCTAAGTTCAGCGATCTTATTTCATTTTGAGATTTAGCGTGGCAAGGAAATAAAAGTAGAGAAATTACATATAATTTGTTACTGTAAATTATAAAAAAACAAGCTTTATATACAATTCCTTAAACAGTTCATTTATAACAAGAAAACACTTAAAATAATCATTTCATAGACACTATATATGCTTTATTATTTTGCACAGAAATATCTGATTGCTTACTTTCACTTTGATCATCTCTGTATTCACTTGAAACATCTGATGTTTTTTCTTATAACATTTGTTTCAGGAATCTATTTTCTATCATTTGAAAGTTAACACCGACCATATTATATGATGTTTTATTAACAAAGTTCGGGAGGAGCACGTTCAAATAATCAACCTAATTACCTTGTAACTATGACCAGCTGTCGACAATCTGCAATTAGGTCTTCACCTGATCGGCATCAACAGAAACCTATATAGACTGAAAATCAACTCACCCTCATTCCTTGATAGTTTCAGCATCCCTCCACCTCCCCTTCTCTGCACGATTTGCCTAGTCACCTTACTAACCAGAACAGGGGGGATTATTCTGGGTTCGGGCCTAAGGCCGAGCCCGGAACCCTCTCCCCGCCAGGAGGCGCTCCGGGCTCAGGCCATTAACGAGCTCGGAGCCCTCTCCTCGGACAGCACGCCAAATACGCATATTAATAACCCTGTTCAGAATTATTTGTAAGTGTGAACTCGTGAATAAATCACAAGAGAGACAATTGTGTCAGATTCGGTAGAGATATTTATATTCGGTGTCATCACAAAAAAAAAAAAAAAAAAAACGGCTTACCTGTTTTGTAGCTCAACTTCTGACAAGTTAGGTAACCTTTTTAAATACATTTTAAAACTTATTCTTGTCGAAAAAATCTGTTTTTTGATGTTTAGTTTGATGAACGCCTAAATATGATCACGCAGAACACCTAGCGCGTTCGGCTAAATTGAATGTGACCGCATGCAACAGCGTAACATCGACACAACGGAAAGCAATCCAAAACTTACAGAACTTAAATTAGATCAGAATTTACCTTTATAATAAATAAAAACTAAAAACAAAATGAAGTCAGAATCAATAAGGTGCAGAACATGGGTGCAAAATGCCTAAATGCGCAGGGGAATAAAACACAAGCCACAAATAGTTTAGTCAGATAACACTAAATAATCTATAAATTAAATAAAAACAAAGGAATATTAAAATAAATTTTAAAATAACGAAAGTATAGAATTGCCTGTTTTGTCTTTTAAATTGCAGAAACAAAGAGACTTTGCAATGGTTTCTGGATATGGACGTGTAGCCCTGTCATGGGATTTAGGCTATTAACAGACTTTAAAAATATTTATTAAAAGCTACTTTTTCACATATTATTTACTTCGTATTATCATAATAGGCTGTATATTTTTTATATTGGGAGAAAGCTGTTATATGTGAAATCAGATAATGTGCACTCAATATTATATAGCCAAAATTAAATGATCCTCATTTTATAACACATCTGCGACGATTCGACTGTGCAGTAGTCGAATCAGGCTTCTCCTGTCAAAGCATCGAATCTTAGACTATTCGGGTCACCCCTAGCTAGGACTATGTGCATATGTTATGCAGTGATATTTGTGTATATTGTGGGCATTCTGATATGGTTTTAATATTTTGTTATTGCATTTATTCCAGCAAAATAAAAGCCTGACAACTTGCACTTAGTGCCCTGCTAAAAAAAACAGCATACCAGCAAGACCAGCATATGTTGTGTTTTGGTGCTGGTTTGCTAGTGAACACCAGCTAAACCAGCATTAGCACCAGCATTAGCACCAGCTAAACAAGGACCAAACCAGCATTAGCACCTGCATCCCATGCTGGTCATACCAGCAAGACCGGCATATGTTGTGTTTTGGTGCTGGTATGCTGGTATGATAATTCCCATGCTGGTCCATGCTGGTTTGATGCTGTTTTTTTCAGCAGGGTTATTATAAAGATTGTGTGAATGTAGGCTGTAATTCTGGTGGATGAAGGGCCCCACAAAAGGGTAAAGCCCAGGGGCCCCTTACAGTGTTAATGCGGCCCTGGGGTTTAGTGTTAGACATATGTAAAAACAAATTGGGCCTACATGTTGGCCTGTGACCTTTTAGAAATTGACACTCACTACGTCATTTCTTTCTCAAAATTTGATGAAATATGAAAACTACACTCTAAGAGCTTTCCAAAGATATATAGTTTGACAAGATTGTTTAGGTTTAGAACAGGGTATTAGTGCTATACATATGTAAAAACAAATTGGGTCCACCTGTGGCCCGTGACATTTTAGAAACTGACTCTGACTACGTCATAATTTTCCAAAAATTGTGATGAAATATGAAAACTACACTCTTAGAGCTTTCAAAAGATACATAGTTTGTCAAGATTTTTAGGTTTAGGATAGGGTATTAGTGTTATAAATATGTAAAAACAATGTGGGCCCGCTTGAGGGCCCGTGACCTTTTAGAAAATGACTCACACCATGTCAATATTTTCCCAAAATGATGATGACAAATGAAAACTACACTCTTAGAGCTTTCCATTGATATACAGTTTGTCATGATTGGATAAAAATTAGTATGCAAAACACTGAAGTAATTGTAGGCATCCTACCGGTGGGAGAATGCCATTTAGCAGTACATAAATGTTTTGAGGCGCACTCTCTTTAAAATTGAATCAATTACTCTCCCTACATAATTTATTTTATAAAACACTGCTGAAATATGTATTCTAGAGGCTTAGACCTTTCCAAAAATATATAGTTTGTCATGATTTAATAAACATTTACATCCAAAATATTGAAGTAAACCTAGGTGTTCCTCTACAGGAACAGTGACAGTTAAGTGGTTATAATTAAATGATCAACTGAATGGGTAATGAACACTTAGTGTGTATGTCTTTGTGAAGGGGAAATACAATAGAAAGGTACACATAGACATAGATATTTGAGTGTTTGCAAAAAATGTAATGTAATGTCTCCTGTTTTTTTCCAGCCTGCAGTATTGGATAACCTCATGACCTCCATGAAGTTTGTCCTGCATGGGATGGGTGTCCTTCGAATCAATCTCGCCAATAACAAAAACAAGGTTTGGACCTGCATCTTATATGTGACCCTGGACCACATAACCAGTCATAAGGGACCACTTGAAATTTAAAGGAAAACACCACAATTTTTCAATATTTTACTATGTTCTTACCTCAACTTAGATGAATTAATACATACCTCTTTTTTCAATGCGTGCCCTTTTAATCTTTGTACAGTGCTTCTTGAATGTGTTAGCATTTAGCCTAGCCCCATTCATTCCTTAGGATCCAAACAAAAGTTTTATTTTGTGCCACCATACTTACTGATGTAACTACTCTTGTAACAGTCTTTAAATAGGGAAACATGGAAGTGTTTGGTGGCTTCTAAATTCATCCCTGTTTGGATCCATAGGAATGAATGGGGCTAGGCTAAATGCTAACACATTCACGATGTGCTGTACAAAGATTAAGTGCACGCATTGAAAAAAGATAAGTATGAATTCGTCTAAGTTGAGGTAAGAACATAGTAAAATAATGAAAACTGTGGTGTTTTCCTTTAAACATAATCTGAATCATTAAGCTTTGCATTGATGTATGGCAGGCAGGCATGTATGTATGTGTTATAACTTTTGTTTTTGTTGCCATTTTTGTTTTCATTTAGCCTTTTAATTACTGAAAACTCTTATTTTCTTTTATAATATTTGAAAAACAATTGCAGTTTAAGATTGCAAGAGCCAAATGTTAATAATTAAACTTTGAACATTGCACAAAAAATGCAAGTATAAAAATAAAATATATAGTGGCTGTCGTAATGAAATTTCAGTTTAATCGTAAATCTCTGTCAACATGGGAGAGAAGCTCATTCCAGCGCAAGAGCCTTTAAAGGATTAGTCCACTCTATAGATGGGGCCCATTGACTTACCATAGTATTTTTTTTCCTACTATAAAAAGTCAATGGACCCCATCTTTAAAGTGGACTACTCCTTTAATCTACGAATATATTTATTCTTAATAATTTACTGATCAGTATTCAATCGTTTTTAAGGGATCCAAGTTTTACTGATAAAGTTAAACAAAAAAAGGATTCATTATATTTACCTTGCACAAAATAAATCGCAGTGTTTTGATAGGAACACACTGAAATACATCACTTCCGGTCGGCGTGTCACAGTGTGGTGTAGTCGCACATGTTTTTTATACATCCAAAGCTGAAATTGGACTTGATAAGTACGCACCCGCAGATGATTTGCACCCAATGCAGACCCTTTCCGACTAAGTACCCACGCTTATTTTAAATCAGACATAGATGACTGGCGGGCCGGATAAAGATGATTGGAGGGTTGCATCTGGCCCAAATCTGGAATTTGAGGGTGCAGAAACATCAAAATGTGGAGAAAATCCCCATACAATTTGACCAAATGAAATTCTTAAGCAACTCATAATACTAATGATAAATACATATGTTTATTTACAATATATAATGGTAGAAAATGTACAAAATATCTTTATGAAACGATCTTTACATAATATCCTTATTAATTATTATAACAATTTTGACCCATACAATGCATTGTTTACTTTTGCTACAAATATACCCACGCTACTTATGACTGGTTTTGTGGTTCTGAAACTTTATGCTAGTTTTCAGCCTAAATATGGACTGTCTAGCTTTGCACTAAGCACTTTTGCAGTACTTGCATGGTCCACTAGGTGGCAACATCCTTTAAGAACCTCCTGTACCTGTTTGTCAGGTCTGAATTTAAGTCTCTGTGGGTTTCTCCCACAACTGCTTCATAAAATATCAGTCATGTATGGTCGGCTTTAAAGAGTCATTTATATTTATCCATTTGTTAGATGCTTTTATCCAAAGTGCCTTTCGGTGCATTCAATGTATGCATTTTTATCAGTATTTGTGTTCCCTGGGAATTGAACCTATGACCTCTGCGGTGTGAACTGAGCTATGAGCAGTCAAACTTTTATTCTGTAATTAAAGTGATCAGCGATAGAAGACTCATTTGTTGTAATAACAGTGTTGAAGATGCCTTTCTGCTGGGTGGTCTGACTTTTTCCTAGTTGTTAATTTGTGTTATTACCTGTGAATATGTGTGTGTGTGTGTCTGTGTCAGTAAAGTTTATTATTGGATGTCCTGTAATTACATTTCATCGTAATTCAACAATCCAACCTATACTTAGTTTTGGTTGTCTAATGCTTAAGCATAAAGGTCATGGGTTTGATCCTCAGTGAAAACGCATAGAGATAAAACACACTTGAATAAAACATCTGGTAAATGCATTAACGTAAGATCCTTAAACGATTAAAGATCATGTTTAAATTTGTATTTGTTTGTTTTTCTAGGTCCACGCTCACTCGATTCTCTCATGTGGCCGCTGCTTCGACGAAGATCAGGTGCTGTTTCCGTTCGTAGGCCACGCCCTCTGTTGCTTGTGGTCGGATCAGGGGGTGCGGTCTGCGGCGGCGCGTGGATACGAGTACGAGCTCAATGACTCAGCGCTGTAGTGAGTATTATAATTGTTCTCCAATTAGTAAATCCTCACCATCGGTAATGAGACATTAGCTTGGTTAAAGGATTAGTCCATTTTCTAAAAAAAATCCAGATAATTTATTTACCACCATGTTATTCAAAATGTTGATGTCTTTCTTTGTTCAGTCGAGAAGAAATTATGTTTTTTGAGGAAAACATTCCAGGATTTTTCTCATTTTAATGGACTTTAATGGACCCCAACACTTAACAGTTTTAATGCAGTTTAAAATTGCAGTTTCAAAGGACTCTAAACGATCCCAGAGGCATAAGGGTCTTATCTAGATTGTCATTTTCGGTAAGAAAAATAAAAAAATATGCATTTTTAAACCACAACATCTTGTCTTCCTCCGGCTGTGTGACGACGAGCCAGCGCGACCTCACGTAATTGCGTAATAATGTTGAAAGGTCACGTGTTACATATATGAAATGCACATTTGCGGATCATTTTAAACAATAAACTGACACAAAGACATTAATTAATATCATTCCAGATACAACAACGTCGGAAAGGTCCTCTTTTTCCACACTTGTAAACACTGGGGCGTAGTTTCGCATACGTCATCCGTGACGTCTTGACGTATTACGTGAGGTCGCGCTGGCGCATCACAGGACCGGAGGAAGATGAGAAGTGGGGTTTAAAAGTTCATATTTTTTTTCTTGCCAGAAATGACAATCGTTTCGCTAGATAAGACCCTTATGCCTCGTTTGGGATCGTTTAGAGTCCTTTGAAGCTGCAATTTTAAACTGCGTTAAACTGTAAAGTGTTGGGGTCCATTAAAGTCCATTAAAATGTGAAAAATCCTGGAATGTTTTCTTAAAAAAACAGAATTTCTTCTCGACTGAACAAAGAAAGACATCAACATTTTGGATGACATGGTGGTGAGTGAATTATTTGAATTTTTTTAAGAAATGGACTTATTCTTTAACATCTCTAATTTATGTTTAGTTAACAGCCTAAGCAAAACATGTTATATATCAAGGTGTGAGATGATTTTAAGTGTTCAAATAATTTAAAAGAAGATTATTATTCTTTAAACATTAGACTATATTTAACTATTTTCATTAAAGGAGTAGTCCACTTTAAAAATGGGGTCCATTGACTTTTCATAGTAGGAATAAAAAATACTATGGTAAGTCAATGGGCCCCATCTTTAAAGTGGACTACTCCTTTAAATAATCAATAACTATAAATATTATATACAATGCATAATTATAGTAATAATAATAATAATAACATAAACTTATTATAAAATAATATACAACTATAAGCAATTACGTTTTTTTTTTTTGGATTTACGTTTTGAGTTTAGCTGTGCAATTTCCGATAAGAGGTTGAGGTTGAATTATAATGCAACCTGAATGGGCACCCCAATCGCTTTACATCTCATTTAAATACATTTAACCCCATTCGAACAGGCCAATCATCATCTGGAATAGATCATAAATGTTTCATTTGATTTTAATTGGTCATTCGACACGGGTGACGACCTCAAAATTTTCTTTGCATTCGAAAACGTTGAGAAATTTTAAGTTATTTAGCCTTAAATAAATGTTACATGTTTGGCACCTAGGAAAATATTTTCCATCATTTTATACGACAATGATTTCCCCAAATGTAATTAAGACCCTTAGGGCAGATTATGTCAGCTTTTATCGCCCAGGCGCATAATCCTGAAGTTTTGTCGATATTTTAACGATTTTCTAGCACTCGCATCACGCAGATGCTATTTCCTTGTACAGTTTCAGACCGTTACATGTCTGTATAATGGAACTGATGTGCGACTGCCACTCATCGGCCCCCCGTACCTTGAGCCGTAATGGCTGCTGATCTGTGACTCGTTCAGATTCGCCCACTGTGGATAATGCCTGATTAGGGCGATATTCAAAACACTGAACCGTGCAATTACGTGTGTGCGTGAAGGAAAACCAAAACACTGGGAGGGTGATTATTTAAATGAAGCGGAGAGGGTCACCCGTGTCGCGGACGTGTGGTGTGTGCCACAACCAATGAGCCTCAAACACCCGTGTGTGTGTGTGTTTATTAACTCTTAAATTGCTATTATACGCCTGGAGCCCAGGGATCTTGCAATGCACGCTGGGACGTCACCCAGCGCACAAGACACATGTAGGTTTGGCGTGATGGCATGTCTGTTTGATTAGTGCATGGGAGATCTAGAAAAGGTCGGAGGGAATGAGATGATGGAGGTGAGAGGGAATATGTGGGTCATACCTAATTTGTTTGACATCAACGCCTAAACACATACACTTTTATTACATTCTTACACATGCATAGTGTCTTATATATGATGGTGTGTGGATTTGGATGTTTTTGAGTGACGGGTATTCCTGCCCCCCGATGGCCCATGCAGACAAATCGGTCAATAATAGAAAGTCAATAACACGCTTGTCACAGAGGGCAACTAAATGATCACTGTGACATTTTTATTAAGACACGTGTATTATGGAAAAAATTTACTTTGTAAAAGTAGTACGTTTCATTTAAAGGAATCATTCACCCAAAAATAAAAAAATATTACATGTATGTCATACAAAACATGCATTTTTTTTTTTTAAAGAAAAGGAGATATTTTAAGAAATGTCTTCATGGTTTTGAGTCCATGCATTGGAAGTCAATGGGTACCAATTAGAGGTCTTCACGGGTCCACTTAGATCCAAAAACCAGAGGTCCGCGTTCCAAAAGTTCCACATGTGCCTCGGTCACAGCTCGGGTGTAATATTAGTGGCATCAGGTCTCGGGTAATTTAAAATAAATGTCTTTTTGCCGAACTGACCCGAAAGGACCCCAACTATCTCGCATGTGTGCATCCAGTCCTTTTCCAACGCCTCCTCTGTTCGCCAAGAGTGACTTCGATAGGTAATTTTTGTTAAAGGCGGGGTGCGTGATTAAAAAAAAAACATTCGGGCTGAGTACCAAAACACACTTGTAGCCAATCAGCAGTAATCAGGGGCGTGTCTACTAATCGACATTGTTGCCTGGGTTGCATATGTGTGGGGCGGGTCTATAAAAAGAAGGTCCAGATTTTATTGGGGTAGGGGCGTGTTTGTTTAAAGGTAGGTGATTTCAAATGTCAACATTTTGGTTTTCAGAGATCATGCACCCCGCCTTTAAGCCAGATCTGTCAATTAATTTTGAATGCACATTTTAATGGTTACCTTGGTGTCGTCATCAGATAACACATGAAAAAACATGGAGCAGCGGGGCAATTGGTTGCCACCGGGGGTTTGTTTCTGGTGCGTGCGTGGCTGCAGACTGTACACACGTCATAGCTGTTTACATTCGGGTCTAGTGGGGTTAAAAAAATTGCCACTGGGTCAGAGTCAGGTTTTAAGGGATAGTTCACTTTAAATAAAAAATTTGTCATCCTTTACTCATCCTCGTGTTGTTCTAAACCTGTATAAATTTATTTTTTCTAATGAACACTAAAGAAGATATTTTGAGAAATGATGTAAACACACAGCAGTAAGTCACCATAGACTTCCATAGTAGGAATAAAAAATATGATGGAATTTAATAGGTACCTTCAACTGTGTGCTTAACATTATTTATCAAAAAATTTACTTAGTCATTTATCACAATACTTCCGAAATATTTTTTTCCTACTATGGAACTCAAGAAGATGAGTAAATGATGACAGAATTTTCATTTTAAAGTGAACTATCCCTTTAATTTTTTGGGTTTGTCTCTGGTCAGGTCTTTCTTTAAAGGGATAGTTCACTTTAAAATGAAATTTCTGTCATCATTTTCTCATCCTGATGTTGTTCTAAACCTGTATGAATTTCTTTTTTTTCTGATGAACACAAAAGAAGATATTTTGAGAAATGATGGTAAACACACAGCAATAAGTGACCATTGACTTCCATAGTAGAAAAAAATATTTGGAAGTATTGTAATAAATGATGAAGAAAATATTTTGATAAATAATGTTAAGCACACAGTTGAAGGTACCCATTAAATTCCTTCATATTTTTTTATTCCTACTATGGAAGTCAATGGTCACTATCTGCTGTGTGTTTACCATCATTTCTCAAAATATCTTCTTTTGTGTTCATCAGAAAAAAGAAATCGAGTTCGAATAAAAAGTGATTCGGGTGATTTCGGGTCGGGTACATTTCTTTGGACCGGAGAAGACCTCTAGTGCCAATGTTGTTTGGTTACTGTTATTGAAAACACCTTTCATATTCAGCAGAAGAAAGAAAGAAAGTCGTACAGGATTACGAGTAAATAGTGAAAGGATTTTCATTTTTGGGTGAACTGTCCCTCTGTGATGTAATAATTTGAATATTTTGAGTGCTTAGCAAATAAGATGCAGGTTTTCCATTGAAATGCCACGCAAGTGTGTTTACTGAGTCTAGCTTTACTCGTATTATTTCACTCTACAGGACCTTTTTCCCCGACCTGTCATGTTGTATCTGCGGGACTCCATCACCCGCTCTCAAACACATGCCTGTTGTTAAAGGTCAGATTTATCAAAGGGCACATCCATCCTTGTAGTCCAGATCAGAGCTCCTCCATCCCTCTTTCGAAATCTCTTTACTTTTTTGTGCCTTAGACTGAAATTCACTCCCTGATCCTAAACCTCTGACCCCCATCGCTTCAAAAATCAATTGGGTGAGAAAATGCAATTTTGATATTGAAAACGTACAGGTCAAAAGTGATGTCAAAATCTATGAGTTAATAAAGTTTCCAAGATGAAAAACTTTGTGTGTTAGATAGTTGATGCATAGAGACAGGAGCCTTTGCGTCCTGCCGAGAACTGAAGGCCAGGCGGTAGACAAAGTTGCATTCAGATTTGCGTAACCGCATACGTGCCTAGACATGCGTACAGAGATGACACGCTCGCACACACAGTCTTAAAGCGTGTACTGCGACCCAGGGGGTTTACAAGATCAGGCACAAGGTGGGATGCCAAGGGACCAGGGAGAGGATGTGATATTATGTCTGGATGGACCAGAATACACTTTATAAACTAATATGTATGTTGTATAATATATATGTTGCATTTGAAGGATGCATCCAACTCTATATTATTGTCATTGATTTGTTGAAATGTGAAGATGCGCAAATTTGGAAAAACATGAAGGTAAAAAAGAATAATACACTTTGGGTTTGTTTATGCCAAAATAAAGCCACAGTTGTCAAAAGTTATTGCTTCAAAACTGAGTTGTTTGCCTAATTTGCTTTCCTGGGTGTTCGGTCGACTCCTGCAAGGTGAGCACCGCGCCAGATAATTCTTCTATTTAACACATCCACGTACGCAAATCCCCCACAGATCGCCTTACGCTGTCTTGCGTATTTATATTCATGTCGGTATTTGGTAATTAGCATACGCCACATGCTCCCCCGGGCCGCCCTTATCGCTCTCGCACCCGTAAACAGCCATCAGGGGTAAAGCTGCTTACTTAGACAATGTGACACGACCCTTTACATACGCAAGAAAACAGGACGTGAGGTGAGCAGTCACGATCGCTGTCAAGAAGAGATGTTTACAGCTCTCAACTTAACTATTTTTGTACTAAATTGACACTTTTAATAATTGTTCCCCTTATTTGTACAGATGAAAAAGTAGTACAAGTTTGATAAAAGTAATCTCTCTTTCTCTCTCTCTCTCTCAGTTTTTTCGAGAACATGGGTCGAATCATCGCCCCCGACTACATGCCCACAGAAACAGACGTCTTGAGGGTCCGACTGAGGACCACAGGTGTGATCGAAACTCAGTTCAAAGTCAAACACCTGATCTTCAGGTAAACCATTTCTTTTTTTGAAAAAAAAAAAAAATTCACAGACATTTACGTGAATCGTCACATCGTAACAGCCTAGTTTTTGTAACGAGTGACGTTTCATCTAAAGGTAGCTAAATAGGTAGCCACGTTAACCAAAACGTCACTTGGGAAAATAGATTTTTGTCGGTCGGAGGGCAGATGTTTTCTGTTCGACAGGCAGATTTGTATCAAATTTACGATTCTGTCATATTGACGGCGTCTCGCTATCTTATGAAACGTCATAGCTGCGTTGCGTTTCTGAGCACCGTTCCATACGTCAATATCTTAACTGGCATTATCAGCAAGAAGCACACGTTCGGCTTTTGCATTGAATTTTGTTTTTGAACGACTTATGAGTTTTATGCTTTTTGCTAGCAGTTTCTCAGTGTTATAAAATATAATTTGATGTATAATTATTATATAATTATAATTATTGTATAAAATGTTGTAGTATTATACGTAAAAATTATTTTATGATTGGTACACAAGTCTAGTTTTCCTTTTCAACCTTTAGTCTTCTGATCTCTTACATTGTTTGAATATGAAAGATCAGATGTTTAGCTTTGGTGTAACTTATATCGTAAATATATGCGTGCCCAAGTTTTAAACTCATCTTAGAAAGACTGTTTTTATTAGCAAACTACACATAGGCATTGTTGAAATGACGGTCGTTTTTCGAACCTGTCAGATTGTTGAAGTTTTCCCTGCGTGTCCATTACCCTCTCCAGTTCTTTCTCACGCAAACGCAGGACAACCAATAAAACGTTCAGAAGGTTTCATGGGAATTATGGGTAATTTTCTGCTTGGCAGCTTTTTCTAGCCGTTTGAATGTTAATGGAGACATTTAGAGCCAAGATGCGTCACAGACGGTTTCCGATAGCAGGGAAAGATGGGTGTTGTGACATCCGCCGTCTTATTCCATAGTCTTTAATTCACCTCATCCTCGGATGGTTTTGTCTCGGGAGTCTGCTAATTTATTGCCTCTTGTTGAGGGCTTCTGCAATAACGTTTATATTGCATTACTTTGCATAACGATACATTTCAATGTTTACGACTTTCGTGACAGCTTTCAATAAAAAGTGCGTCGACGTTGCCTTAAAATGAAAACAACTTCACTGAAAAAAATTTTTCACTACTACTTTCGCTAGTACTTCAAACCAGCTGTAAAATATGTTATAGTCAGTTTTTATATTTATATAAAAGGTCAATATGTACTATATTCATATAAAAAACTATATTATTATTATTATTTAATAAATATTATTATTATTATTTATATAAATATTGTTACATTTTAAAGCTGTCTATATTGATTTTTATGGAACAGAATGTAATGTAAGTGTGGGAAAATACACTTGATGTTTTGGCAAAAATATATACATTTTTAAATTTTTAAAATGACATTTTATATATGTAAATATAGTTGTTTATGATTGGTGCCTGTTTTCAAATAAGTCTTCCGTAATAATTTTGAAAACGATTAAAAACATAATCTGTCTGTCATATAGATAACAAGTAAACAAACCAACACTGATCCCTCTATCGCCCGAAGCCATCCGTGGAGAATCCCAGCAGTAATTGAATCGATCCCATCAGAAAAAAATTACAGGGGTGAACCTGGAGAAAGACCCCGGGGTCTGAGCTCAACACGATCACGAGTCATGAATAAAATTTTAATACGATAACAATGGTATTAGAGAGATAAAGACTCCATCATGTTTATGAATATAAATACGAGTGAGGTCTTTCAAAGCTTTTAAAGTCGATTGTTTGAGACCTGCTTGGATATTTGGTTGGGAATGATATCTTACTATAAATCCTCTCTGCATGTCTTTATCATACCGCTTCAGATGAGTCCCGGGGTAAAACCTTAAGATCTATTAAACGCTGATATGATATAAATGCACCAATGGCGGATAGATAATTCAAAATTATAAGATAACACACATGGGAATCTATTTTCTTTTAGAAATTTAGACTTGAACACAACTTATAATTGTCAATAAGCGTTTATGCATAGATGAAGTTTATTATCATAGCACTATTCATAAATTGCTGCAAAGTAAAGGCATATAGGTAAAGGCAGTACAGTCATATTAAAAAGTTAAGCATGAGAGATAAGAAACAAATTCAATCCAGACTTTTGAATAGTAGATGTCTTGGTTATGAAATTTGGCTGACGGTTAATTGTCTACTATATTGTGATGATTATTTCGTTTTAGGGCATTGACGTTTCTATTTTTTTTCATGAAATAATTTTCACACATTGTTGTGATTATTTAAATTAAATATTTTGCAAGGTTTACCTGGCAGTAAATATTAATACACATAACACATATTTAAAAGTAATTATTTAACTCTTTCGCCGCCATTGACGAGATATCTCGTCAATTAAGAGAAAACGCTTCCCCGCCAATGACGAGATTTTCCGTCTTTCCGCAATACCGCTATTATCCACCGGAAGTAGCGCCTCACGTGAAAGAGTAAGAACGTCGTGTATGTTTTAAAGATTGCTCTGCATCTGATCTCTATCAAAAGTCCTTCGCAAAAATTGAATTATCTCAGCTTTTTCCTCAAAATTGGGTGTTTTTGAAGAAACCTTCCCATGTTTGAGAGGTGATTATAAGAGAACTAATGAAGGTAGGATGAAACAGTTTTTTTTTTTTTTGAAAGCAGAGGATCTGTTCTTTCATCTGATATATTGTTTGTTTATATATTTAAAGAAGAACATTTTCTGGAAGGCATTACATTTTTATGAAACTTTTTTTAAAAACGCTGGCGGGGAAAGAGTAAATGAATATATCTTTCAAAAACTGAAAAAAATTCCCTAAATTTGAAAAATCTGTTTTGGAAATGTATATTTTACTTGGCAATTCATACTGCTTATCAAAGTTATGCAGCATTTCTTTAAATGCTGTTTTACCATTGTATTAAATGGCTTTGCAATGTATCTTGTTACACTGTCAGTCAAGGAGCACCATCATCAGATATGTGACCAGTCACGGAAAGTAGGGACACAAGTCGGATCTGGGCATTTTGAGTTATTCACAGATTCTGAAAGTGCAGTTTCTAAGCTTTCCAACGATGTGTAACACATGGAAATCTGATAAGATTTGGAGAAGTTGTGGCCATTTGAATATAGGAACTCAGAAATACTCAAACCGAGAAAATCGAGACGAAAGGGACTCTTCTTTCCAGCTGGGGGAGACAATAGGGCTCATTTACATCTCATTTAGCTAAGCCATACCCCCTGTAAAGCCGTTTTGAGATGTTCTAGCATCATATGTAGTATTTTATGACCAAATGACAACATGCAAAAACAAACATGACTCTTTTTACCTTTGTGGGGATCACAAGTCGAATCTAGTCTGTTTTAGATTATCCAATGACCATTTTTCTCCACAAATGCGTATAATCCGTGAAATATAGATTGTTTACATCAGATTTCGCATGAATGTCTGGTAATACAATATAATATATAATCTGAAGACTATTTAAATCGTAACATGTAAGGGTATATGAGCTTACACTCCGTTAAACACATGAACCCGCCTTCAAAGTTTGTATTTAAAATAGGGAAGTAGTATAATAGATCATCCAAACAGCGCCGTCGAAAACGTGACATCCTTTAGAGAGGTTACCAATGGCTCGCTCTTTCCTCCATCAGCCAATGACTTCATGGAAAATATTGATAGACAAAACATGTAGCCAATTATATGAAGAATACAACTATATCTGTGTAACTTCTGTGTGTTTGGACTCATGCTGCGCTGCAAGAACTGACATACAGATGACGTCAAAGTACCGCGAGAGCGAGTCGAAATTAAACTACTCCGTAAGATTTCTTGAAAAGCTCTTGCGGTACTTTGACGTCATCCGACTGCGGCGCCGCATAAAGTCAGTGACGCGGCTGACGTACGATGCGGCTGACTGTTATTTGTTCCGCCCCCCAGCTTCTTTTATTTTTCTTTTGTTTTGTGCGCCCGAGCTTTACAGTCTGGGGAGACGCAGGCTATAAGTTTGAAAAAAAAAAAAACTTAGCAAACATGTCTGAGGAACAGGGCAGCGCGTCACTACAGTCACGTGACTTCACGCTCGAGCCGGAAGAGAAGACAATGCTGAATAAAGTCGTAATTCTGCTATTTTTGGACCAAACTGTATTTTCGATGCATCAACACAATCTTACTGACCCACTGATGTCCCATGGACTACTTTGATGATGTTTTTATTAACTTTCTGGACATGGAAACCATACATAGATTTTCAATGAAGGGGAAAGCTCTCGGACTAAATCTAACGATAAAACATCTTAAACTGTGTTCCGAAGATGAACGGAGGTCTTCCGAGTTTAGAACGACATAAGGGTGAGTCATTAATTACATTATTTTCATTTTTGGGCGAACTATCCTTATTTAGTAGTCACGCTGTTCCATTTGGGGGCGGAGGCGAAAACACAAGCTTATACAGTATGTAAATATACACACAGACAATGACGCCCCCCGCTGCACGCTAGAATCTCCGGAAAAACAAGCCTATTTTAACCGCAAAATGTACGCTTTTAAATATACAAAAACTGCTATCTCAAACATGGAGAGGCTTCTTCGTGATCTCAACTAACAGATTCTGCAATAAAACGAAAATCACAAATTTCGAAAAAAAAACTTTGTTTCTCATTTTCTCGAAACTTGTGCTGCCGACTTGAGTCCCTGGTTTCCGTGACGGGTCACATATGGTCTCGTTTAAACAGGCGCTGCAGCTCCCCGTTGTGTTTTTTAGACAGATATGCAATCATTGCGGTGATCTGAAATCATCAAATAATTGCGACGAGACAATTATTTAATCATTGTGATTGTTAAAGGAGTAGTTCACCCATTACAGTTCCTACTATAAAAAGTCAATGGGCCCCATTTTTTTTTTTTTTTTTTGCTGAACTGCTCCTTTAAACAGTGCAGATTAAATTATAAATGTTGCATTGATCGTCTTATGTATAATGTTTTAGTAAAAACTCAAAGCATAATTTTGAAAATGATAAAGATTTGGATATGAGTTCAAATGAGTGACTAGATAATAACAGTGTTTTATTATGTGCAGGTGCAGGATTGGGGCTGTTTTAAGCAGGAAGTGTTATCACTCTTTGTCACTTGGTGTATTGTTTTTAGTGAGTCAACCCAATCCCCCAAACGCCTCCCAGCACCGAAACCCTCTCCAGATCTACATGTCAGGTCGTTGTGGGTCATCCTGTAATTAACAGTGTAATGTTTTGAGAAATGACTTGCATCATTTGAGTCTTTAGCCCTGCGCGAGTCTCACATGCAGATTATGTAAACTAGGGGTCTCAAATTGGCTTGGCGCCATATCTGAGATTGACATCTTGTCAGAGCTATTTTAACATGAAAAAAACATAATATTTCTGTAAATGTACTATTTAAATTCTGTTATTTAACATATAATAATACTTAAAAAACACTGCTTTCTATTTTTTTCTATTTTATGTGTGTGTAAACCACAGATAAAAGTATTATGAACAGGGTGCGATTTGTGAAAAAAACAGAGGGGGGGATGTTTTCAGAGGCGTCGATTTCGGCGACGGTGGGTACTCACCATATTTCGTCATGAGTTATTTTGAACCCACCACTAGTTTTTACTTTTTTGACTGTTTTCAGTGGTTATGAAGAGCAATATGAGAGAGAAATTTGGTAATCATTGTCCGACCTAACAAAAATCCATTATAATATATTTTTTTTATATATATTTCTAATTAAAATATTTCTAATATTCAGAAATGCGCTCTCCGTTCACCAGCTCTGATCGGAACAAACCCGAACCTCACTGTCTGCTGAACTTGCGCAGAAACATCAAAATAACCAGCTTTTTAAAATGGTTTTAAACTAAACATTTAGACTATTTTAGCGCAAATTATGAGCTTATTGACGATTTTTTATCATTCTTGACATAATGCGTCTGTTCACAGCACATTTCAAAACATTTTAATTCATAAAAATAAATCATGAGAACATTAACTTCATCACTGCATTTGCAGGAATTGTAAAAAAATTCTTAACTCATGAAGCAGCCTAACGCAATATTTTTACACTAATAGTTTATCTTTCCCCACACATATGAACTGTGATCATGCACAACGAAAAAACACGCAAGAATTAAATCTTGAATGGCAAAACTGTATGGCACAACGTAGTGTCAACTTAAACATATATGAACAATGTATTGATTGCAAAGTTAAACCATAACAGTAGAAACAGCTTTACTGCTGCTTTTAAAGTAATAACATTAACTTTACACCGCAATGCTGAGCTACAGTGAAATGATAGAAAAGACAGATGCATTATGTCAATTAGCCTCATTTGCGCAAACTGGACGCGCCCGCGCCTCGCTAAACGCCTCATCTGCATTTATCATGTGTCACTTCTGCCATTCTCAGTGGTGTGACTGGGACACTTACTCTGCTTGTCATCATAAACAGATTATCAGATTGTGATGTTTATTCTCGCTTTATTAATATGCGGATGAATATGCTGCCTTCCATCGTTTCGACACACAGCTCCATAACCATCTCGCATGTGTTGATAGGCTTTTACTCGTGAGGTGTAACCGGGTCTGTAACCAATCAGGTAGCGCCGTGGGCGGGACATTGAGCAAGTCTTCAGAGTGGTGAATACAGAGAGGCTGCGCGGCAGCTGTATCAGAGCCAGCCAAAGCAGCGCATTTTAAAACAAAATTGACTTTATTCAAACCACGGATCCGTGATAAGTTTTGTGATCCGTCTCGCCACTAGTGTAGTAGCACTGATCACTTTGAGGGGGGGATAAATTTATCCCCACCGGGGATAAAAATTATTAAGCAGAGGCAGGGATACATTGACCAGAAAGGGGGAAATCCCACGCATCCCCCCCAGCAAATCGCACCCTGATTATGAATATATACCACAAAAACCTCAATTTAATATGGTATACAATGTGGTGCCCGGATTCTCCAGGTTTTTTTTTTTTGTAGAGCATCACATATGTCATGATTCAATCACTCTGTTATTTTAGTGGGAAAGACTGTTATGTATTATTGTCCCATAAAGCACATATAGATTTCTTTCTCTATCCGGTTTGAAGTGCATATTGCAAAACGTCCTTCATTTCAAGCGTGTGCAGGAATCATTCCCACTGATATAGTGAAGAGACGGCACAAAATGAAGTGAACGATGGAAAATAAATAAGCAGTTGACTGTTCATGACTAAATCTAAGCGGAGTGATCCCTTCTCTGTGCTAGACACAGCTGAAACAAAACAAATGCTGCGGCGATCACACACAGGCTGTTTCAGTCGATCGGATCACAAGTGGACGACATTCACGTTTACCTAATCCGTCTCTATTGTCCACTTTCGAATGCTTCCGTCCTCTTTACTTTGAGGGGATGGGCGATGGTGTTTAAATTGACGCGCACTAATATTGTTGCTTGTGTTGATAGTAAACATGCTGCACAGAGTTTTGTACAAGTGTATGTAAGAGCTTTCTGTGATATTTCAGAGCACTTGATGAAATAAGCTTGCGTGACTTTGACACGCTCGCAAAATGAGACAAAAATGAAAGAAGCGGAGAGCCGCTGCTTCAGATTTATTTATGAAAGCCTAAAGATCGCGCTACACCACAAAAGCAATCCGGTCGAATGCGTTTTTCGACTATCTCTGAATTTGGTTGAAAGTGGACAAGCTCAAAACGTTTCACACCCCATTTACACCTGTATTAAGCGGCGTCCACTTGTAATCCAATTGACCACAATAACAACCTCACAATATCCACACAAATCTGCTTGGCTTTTTTAAAATAGATTTGAGCGCTTAACAGAATGCAAACGCATTTATTGTTCATGAATGCATTGCGTGAAACCAGACTTAGCAGTTATGTAGCATCTATTCACATTTATATCTATGGTCCGAGGTGGTGCGAAAGAGTGAAGACGGGGAATAATTAGCATATTTATATCTATGGTCTGAGCTGTGTGATTGAGTGGACTCAGAGACTAATTTGCATATTTAAAGATCCGCGTATACTAAATAAGACAAGAGTGTTACATTCAAGTTGTTTAAAAACATAAAGAAATTACTGTCATGGGAAATAACTTTTACATATGCTGTTGTGATGCTCGAGGATGAGTTTTAAAGGAGACATATAACGAAAATCTGACTTTTTTCATGTTTAAGTGCTATAATTGGGTCTCCAGTGCATCTATTAACTCTTTCACCGCCAGCGTTTTTAAAAAAAGTTGCCAGCCAGCGCCAGCGTTTTTCATGATTTTCACCAAAGTTTAATGCCTTCCAGAAAATGTTCTTCTTTAAATAAATAAACATACAATATATCAAATGAAAGAACAGACCCTCTGCTTTCAAACAAAAAAAAACGTTTCATCCTACCTTTAGTGGTTCTTTTGCAATCAGCTTTTGAATATGGGTAGGTTTTTGCAAAAACACCATATTTTGAGCAAAAAGCAAAAATAATTCCATATTTGTGACGGACTTTTCATAGAGATCCCATTCAGAGCGATCTTTAAAACAGACACGGACATGCAGCAGCTTGCCATAGGGCAATACTTCCGGTTTTAAAAAGTTGCGGAAGGGCCACCTGGTGGATAATAGCGGTATTGCGGAAAGACGGAAAATCTCGTCATTGGCGGGGAAGCGTTTTCTCTTAATTGACGAGATATCTCGTCAATGGCAGGGAAAGAGTTAACCTAGAAAATGTGAAAAAGATCAGCCCAGTAACTTAGTTTTGGTTAAACATTTTCTGCAAGCATGTGAAAACATAGGCCATTGAAATTTGTCTCCCCTTGTGATGTCAGAAGGGGATAACACCACCCCTTAATCTGCACTCTTGTCATTTAGTGCAGAGATCAGCTCATTTGCATTTTAAAGGACACACCCCAAAACAGCACATTTTTGCTCACACCTAAAAAATGGCAATTTTTACATGTTATAACAAAAATCTATATGATATTTTGAGCTAAAACTTCACATACGCACTCTGGGGACAACAAATATTTATTTTACATTTAAAAAAAAGTCTTGTGAAATGTCCTCTTTAAGTGATAAAATCTTTGACTACAGGGGGACTTTAAAGACATAGTTTACCGCAAAATGAAAATTAGCCCATATTTTACTCAACCTCAAACCATTCTAGCTGTATATGACTTTATTATTTCAGCCAAACACATTTAGAGTTACATTAAATGATATATTTGCTCTTCCAAGCTTTTAATGGCATTGGATAGTGCCCCATTTTTAAAGCTACCAAAAGCACATCCATTTATCATAAACTAATCCATACAGTTACTAAATGTCTAAATCAATAGGCAAAGCTACATCATACACACCTACATTCTCAGAAATAAAGGTACAAAAGCTGTCACTGGGGGGTATATTTTAAAAAGTCCCCTTTGTACCTACAGTAAAGAGTGGATATAAAGAGGTACATATTGGTGCTGCCCCAGTCACAACTTTTGTACCTTTATTTCTGACAGTGTAATATGGCTTAAGGATGAGTAAAATATGGGCTACTTTTCATTTTGGGGTTACTATCCCTTTAAGACCGAATAGGACATTTCAGGAATGAATTGACATCTAACTGCATCATCCAGTTTAGCGCTCCGTATTTTCACATGTGGCATATTATTATAGCAGATAACACATTAGGGTAAAAACGCTGTTCGCAACCTGGGGGTAAACTAACTTAATATGTCATATTTGTGAAATTGGAAATCCTGTGGGGGAGTAAAATGTGTCTATCAGAAATAAGTTGGATTGTATAAAGTGATCTCTCTATATGTGACCCATTGTGTGAAAACACAGCTAGTCATCTTTTCGACATAAAATCATCCTAAATAATATAAAGAACATTCTGAGTCAATATTAAAAGATATCAAGGTTATATTTTCAAAGTTAAAGTTTGAAATCAATGTGAAATAGCCTGGTTTTTACAGAAAGAGTTACATATGAGAGGCGGTTGAAGAGGAGGGGGTTAAAAAGTAAGTGCTTGGTGATGTCATCCGAACAGGAAAGTCGTTTCAGAGGCGGTGCAAGTTATTACATTTTTATATTAATTTTACAATAATTTACTGTAAATTGTGCACAATAAGATCAGAGTACGTCATCACATTCATATTGAGGTGGGTTTTGGTCCACTAAAGACTTTTTTCTATCATTTCACAGAATGTATGACGTTGGAGGACAGAGAACCGAGAGGAAGAAGTGGATCAGTTGTTTTGAAGACGTGAGGGCTGTGCTGTTCGTGGTGTCACTGAGCGGGTACGACATGACTTTAGTAGAGGATCCGTCCATGGTGAGAAGATCCACCACATATTCACATGCATACAGAGCTTCCAACAGCCAAATAAATTCATTATATTTAAAACAATATTTTTTTTTTAAATTGTGAAATGTCATGCGTATAAAGACAATGTGGGTCATTTATTCATTTAACGTATAGTGTTGTTATGAAACAAACTGCTCAATTGTGTTCGTATAGAGTGTGTACACCCTATGTGCTAACCTGAGCTTCTCAGCTGTACCTCATGACATAAGAGAGCATCGCGAGTCCTTTTGGGAATGAAAGCTGTTATCTTTAATTTCGTCTTATTCAGAATCGACTGCAGGAGAGCCTCAAGCTGTTCTTGTCTATCTGCAATAACGTCTTCTTCAGAAGTACCTCGATGGTAAGAAACTGCTCAATTAACCAAGGAAAAGAAGCAATTCAATCTCGTCCCATCAGCCCGAGAGGCGCTTTGTGTCATTACAGGGGAGATACACATAAAACGATCAACAGATGTGACCTAGAACAGGGTTAACAAGAGTTTTGCAGTGATTTAGGAAGTAAAAAAAAACTTAAACGCTTTACTTGATCACCGAAACCTCCAGTGACGTTACTAACATGTACGATTTGACAGATTGGTTCACTTAAATTGTTTTGACGTTAAAGAGGTCGTTGTACATCTTAAGTTTTACAGATTTAAAGAAACATGAAATCAACTTTGACTTTAACAATCAACTTTTATTCAATTTAAATTAATTTACTTACTATCTTTGTAAGTTTTTTTACGGAGCCCCTAAGGGGACATGGAGAAAAAATTTAATAAAATTTAGTTTCATGTGCGCACGTGAAACTATCGCATGCACATATGAAACTATCGCGTTTAGTTTCGCGTGCGATAGTTTCACGTGCGCAATTTTTTTTTAAAGTTAAGTTTCGCGTGCGCACGTAAAACTATCACGTGAGCACGCGAAAGTTTCACGTGAGCACGCGAAAGTTTCACGTGAGCACGCGAAAGTTTCACGTGAGCACGCGAAAGTTTCACGTGAGCACGCGAAAGTTTCACGTGAGCACGCGAAAGTTTCACGTGAGCACGCGAAAGTTTCACGTGAGCACGCGAAAGTTTCACGTGAGCACGCGAAAGTTTCACGTGAGCACGCGAAAGTTTCACGTGAGCACGCGAAAGTTTCACGTGAGCACGCGAAAGTTTCACGTGAGCACGCGAAAGTTTCACGTGAGCACGTAGGGATGTAATGATTCAATCGCGTGTCCCATTAAAAATGCCTGTCTGAAATCGATTCTGAATCGCAAGGCTGCGATTCTTTGTTTCATGCACAGCTTGTGCGTGTACTACGGCTCTGTGATCAGTAGGAAGTCCTTATCAATCTAAAATCATTATGAGTGAGTCGTTTATAACGTGGAATTAAAAAAGCAACAGTCATTAAATAAAAATCATTCAAAATATTCTTTATTATCATGAAAATACCTGAAACAATTTGAAGAACAGCGTATTATTCCTGTAGACATTTCCTGGAATACCGTTTGTAATACTACTTCTTCTGTGGCACAAAGGGAGTTTCTGCACTAGAGCGCCCCCTGGCGTTTGGATGTGCCGGGATTTCACCATAATTCATTCAAATTCATTCATTGAGAAAATGCGCATTTGCACGGTTAATCGTTACACCCCTATGAGCACGCGAAAGTTTTACGTGAGCGAGCGAAAGTTTCACGTGAGCATATGAAACTAAGGGGCTCGGTAGTTTTTTAATAAAAAACTGCTTCTAAAATAACTTTTCGTCCTTGCTGACATAATCCAGCCCATTTGTTTTTCTTCTTGTCATATTGACGGTTTCAGCAGTAATAACATAAACGGCTTTCGTGGAACAAACTTAACTTTCAGTAAACAATCCGCAAAGAAACAATAACAACAGAGTCCTTTTAGAGTCGTTTATTTCTGATCATCAAAATAAGTAGATTACCTTAGTTCAAATCGTAGCTGAAGCGTATTAAAAACGACACTAAGCTAGCGTTACTGTGTAAAATGTGTACTACTGTATATAATGTAAACAACTACATAGCGGTGATCCATGATTGCCGAAACCCCTCGTCTTTAGGAAACCAAAACCAAAATTTGTTATTTTTGACAAGGTATTTGTTCCAGAGTTCAGTTTAGCCTCTTGCCAGACCATTAAACAAACAAAGACCGGAAGTTAATGCTCAGACGTGTAACCGCAACAACGTATGTGCGGGAACCATTTTTAACAATTTATTCACTTTCTAACTGGATAACATCAAATCCCTCCACATTTTATTACACAATTTGCTTTTTATTAGTGATACAAGGAGTTGCCAATACAACGTCTATTGACGTCATTTGTTCGGTCAGTACGATTGACTCAGCGTCTTCTTCCAAGTTCTGTACCTTATTATAAACTGACAATTAAGATTCTCAAATAACATTTGCGATAAAGCAATAACAATTTTTTTGTTTCCTTCATCTAAACTTGATTCCGGTTGTGTACAACTTTGGTAACCTCACATCTGAAGTCAATATCTTCCCATGTAATTACAGCCCACGCAAACAAACAATCACTAGCCGCAAACTTTTCAATTTATAATTGCCTGCGTTGTCCGGTAATTAAACAAGCGGGCGTATCTTTGGTCTTTGAGGGTGACGGTCGTCTGCTTGTTGTCCGTCTATTTATCCCACACCTCCGAAAACTCTTTTCTGTGTAATGAACCAAGGTAACTGCCCTTGCGTTTTACAGTCACGTTAATCAGTGGCGGTCATTACCGGACTTCAATCATTAATAAATGTTGGAATTTCTTAGCCTTATTTAAACACAAAGCTAATCATTTCTGTTTATAGTTGGCATACGTATAAACTTCAACTTGGATCTTTTTCTCCAACAATAGTCGTCAATATTTCTGTTTATGCAAGAGTAGTCCAAAATAAACGATTTTATATACCACATTTATTTCTGTTGATCACTACTAGAACTAAATCATTAACTGAATGATCGATTGATCTGCCGTTTTCTGCCTCAACGCACATTGATGTGTAGATGTCTTGTTTGACAGATCTTATTCATGAACAAGATTGATCTTTTCCAAGAGAAGATTCTCCACTCCGGGCGACATTTACGACATTTCCTGCCCCAGTTCAAAGGTAAGACGTTACCCTTCTTTAAATTACACATTTGTTTTACTAGCAGACACTTGGGTTGTGTTTTTCTTACTTTCTTTTTAAATCTTCCATTAAGACCGTATCCTCCACCGCCCTGTCGATTTGGGTTTGTATTTTGGCTGCCTAATCAGCCGGAATGGATCCTGTAGTTTTCACCTCAGGGAGAAAAGGTCAAGACAGACGAGGCTTGAAATTTCTCACATTAGAGTGTCTTCAAAATCCTCCCCCGACCTTATAGGACGGGTAATCCCCTATGGATAGGAGAATACAATAAACCTGATGACATCTCATTCATATGTAGGATCATGCAAATATCAATTTAGCTTGGAAGGGTTCGAGATTAATCCGGTTTATTAGATATGGCGAATTTTGTCAGATAATTTTAATTTTTGTTCTTTGTGATAGAAAAAATAAGTAAATGAGGTTTTCCTCATTTATACTTTTTATGAAGTTTATGCCCACGGGTCATGGAATTTCTGGAATATCATGGAATTTTAACAGGTCTTTTCCAGACTTTGAAAGTCAGGGAATTTTATATATTTTATTTTTTGACCAAGTCATGGAATATCAGGGGTTTTTGTTTTTTTTGCTTAAAATTTTTGTTTTTCATTTTTCAAAATTGAATCTGCTTGTTAACTTATGATGTAAGCTGACTACGATTTAAACAGCTGTTTATTGGCACCGTTTATTCATTTCACGCATTTAAGCTACATTTTTATAAACTTGGTGTACACAACATTATCCAGGCTCACAGCATCTCGGACATAGGTCATGGAAATTCAGCTTTTTTAGTCAGGGAAAAGTCCGGAATTGACATTTGACTTAAAAGTGGGAACCCTGTATATGCAACGCATTATAAAAAGTGACTCCTCTAATATGCCCTTTATTAGTCTCTCATCCAATCAGATTAAAGGACCAGAACTAATAAAATGTATATAATACATATAAACTGCATACACCTGTATAGGGATGCATAACGATTAATCGTGAATAATCTATAGCAGAATAAAAGTTTTTGTATATTTGTATAGTACATTTGTAAATTTATGTATAATTTATATTATATATAAATATATATTTTTATTAAAATGATACATGCATGTGTGCTATTTACATAATTATTTTACACAGTTTACACACATTTATGATGTAAACAAAAACTTTTATTCTGCTATAGATAAATCGCGATTAATCGTTATGCATCCCTACACCTGTATAAAATGTATTTAACTATAGACATCTCTTCGTAAATCATTCATTTAAAATGTAAAAAACACAAAAAAGTTTTCTAACCTCTCTCTTCCGTTTATAGGAGCAGACTGTGACGTGGATGCTGCCGCCCGCTTCATCGCCGCCATGTTTATATCCCTCAACGCCACGCCTAACAAGCTCATCTACCATCACTTCACCACGGCGACCGACACCTCTAACGTACAGGTCGTCTTCCAGGTCGTCATGGATACCATCATCAAGGAAAACCTGGAAGCCGTGTCACTGCTTTGAGTACCACCGACATTAAGATTTATGGACTGTGTGGTCATTTGAATGAACGATATTTATTATATGCAATGCTCTAAACTGAATCTGCATTTATCAGAACGGAGCACTTACGCACATTTTATTTTGTAGTTTGCATAAAGCTATGACCGAATTCTTTTGGGGGTGGTTCATCGTGACTTACCAATCACAAACTTTCTTATAATGTTAAGTCATTAACCCTCCCGAACTGCACATTACACTTTGGGGAGTGTGTGTAATGCTGGTTTATATGCAACATTTGAAAGCCGTGTACACCTGCTTGATTTTCTTCAGGACCTGCTCGCTCAGCCATGCATCCCATAATTCTTCACTTGATAAATAGCATCCCCCTTTTCCTGTGTATTTTACCATGGTTAATCATCACTTAAGAAAGTACATTTACCCTTCTTCAAGTCTTCAGTTGGTTTATTATGATTTCTTATGTTGTTAATCATACCTGGACCTCGTAATGTTTGTGGATTTGATGTTTGTGTGATTTTGTGTCTTGCTCTTTTGTAGCTGTTTAGTAGCATTTGTGCTGGTTTGATCCTGAATGTCTTTGTAATGCCAAGTGAGACAATTTATATATACAGCACATTCTGTATGAAGAAGATATATTCGATTTTTGTTGCCAAAACTTATTTACGTCCCATTTATTACTTATATTTGTTATTTAAAGTCTACTTTTGTGTAAACTGAAGTCAGTTCACTTTACACTTTTTAATGCAAACCACTGTGAATAGAAGTTATTAAAACTTTTTTTAAATACTTGTTCTTCTCATATTCTTGAACACAACACAAACGCACACAAGATGAACAGTATATCTGTCAAGTTTAATAAAATAAAGAAAACATCTTTTAAAGTTTATGCTTATAACAGTAAACCCTTTTATGAATATTTAATATATCTGGAAGTAGGTACAGAGATGGGTGGGCATATAACAAAAATTATCCTTTTTACTTTTTTAATAGCAGCGAACTTCATGTAGTGTGAACCAGGAGTGCTTAGTGGTGCCAATGGAGATCTTTTTTTTTCTGCAGAATCTAGATCAAACCCTGAATTGAACACACCTGAACGAAAAAATCAGTCAAAATGCGTTCACACTGAATGTGGTGTGACTTCGAATTGATTCCACTTTATTTACTCTTTTCTTAAGTAACAGAATTGATCGGTGACTATTAAAATCGAACTTTTGTACAAAAACCATATTTTTAAAGTAAATAATACATGCATACGTCATATAGGCTACTGTATTGAATTTACGTCAGTGGAAAGGGCTGTTAACATTATAACGATAACCATGTTAGCGTCCACACAACCGAACGATAACTTTATGCTGCTAATTCGCTCGCGAGGCGCATAGCCTACTCCCGCAAATCATTTACCTTCAATGGCATTAACTAATTTTGTATATGTCCTTTAATAAAAAATAAAAACGCTTGAAATTGTTCACGTCATTAAATGTAACTGTACATATGTTGTTCTTGTTGCATTTACACAGAGGCTAAGTTAACCAGCAGATGTCCTCAACACGCTGCGTTTGCGTAACTCTAAACAGTGAACTTAGTAGTTTGCGAAATTTAATATCTTACCTTTTGGCAGTCAATGTAGTAGAATAAAAGCATTACGTAGTCAATTTTACGGCAACTGCATCAGCGCTGGATACATGAGGTAATTTTATGTAAAGGACCTCAGCAACGCTTTTCCACAGTGTCAACGGTCGTTTCAAACGCGCGTGCACTTGACGGTCAAATAGATCTGATTGGCATTGTCATTGGTTTATCGTTCATCACATTCGTATCAATTCTAAACGATATTTAAAATTTATCGTTATAATGTGAACGGCCCTTAAGATTCTAGACGTACACTAATTTGTTTTAAATAATTTTATATAACGTTATTTCTGTTAAAATAATTCACAGAAAATGATAGTCAGGTGTATTACCACAGGGTTAGGTTATAAATTTAGCAGAAAAGCAGATCTTTAGGAGCAACATTAAACACGTCTGGTGTAAATCAAGTAAACATTCAATGTCAACAGTGCGCCTCACTGCTTTGGCTGTTAAAACTCCAGTAATGGAAGAGATTTTGGGTTGGGGAGGGACGGGCGCGCGCTCTCTTCACGAGGTGAAGCAGTCCAGCGAGTCCAGAGAGAGCAACACGTCTGCTTTACACCGAAATGTGCTCGAACCGTCCCGAACCAACTCGCAGCTCTGCAGGTTCGGAGAAATGTCCTTTACGCAAATAGCCTGTTGGGAAAATACATTACAGTTTATATTCATGTTAACATATTGTGAATATCCAAACTGAACATTACACTTTCGTATTTGGTTCTTTTTTATTTTTGAGAAACGTTTTCGCAATGTTTCCTAAAAAAATATATTAATTAAATATTATAATATTAATTAAATATAAAATGTATGATAAAAGAAAAAATTATCACTATGTAAAATTAAAATAAAAATCCTAACTGTTCCTGACTTATCTGTTATGGACTATAAACGACATTTTGAACAGAAAAGTGCTTTGTGTGGGTTATTTGCGGAACCATATACAGTCCTTTGGTCAACCTTTAATTTTTAAGAGTGCGCCATTTTTAATTGTTTCCTAAAAATTATTAATCAGTACAAAAAAGTTTATTGCATAGGAACTGTTTCCCCCTTAATATTTAAATAAAAAAGATGCGCAATGAAATAAACAAACGTTTTAACGTCATGCGTAATGCACCATGCTGCATTCAAATAGTAAAACTTACATTTTCACAAATAAATGTACACTTAAAATAATAAAAAATGGTGCCAAATAGCACTAAAAGTGATACACTGGCTCGTGATCATATTATAAAGTGTAGGTCAGTTACAGATTAAGCGTAAGTGTATATTTCTTGGGCACTTATAAAGACATTAATATGCTAAGCATATATTATTAAAGTTATTTTTACAGTACACCACCCCAAAAACCTGCATTTACCATGTTTTTAAGGACTGAAGTTTGTCTGCTGCTTGAGTCGGGCATCACGCTGTTGGAGACGCCGGTGGTCTCGCCGCTGTCCATCGTTGGATCGGTCTCAGATCTGCGCACATACGGCGATCTCCGTATCCCCGACAGCAAACCAGAAGCTCTCCCGACAGAATAATAGCTCGGACCGGTAGACTGCTTGTACCAGGCGTCTGTTGGTTGACAGCAGATGAGTACGGAAACAGCCACGAACACCAGCACTGATCTGACGGACCTCTCCATTACGCACAACACTATGCGCACTTGACCCAAAAGTGTGTGTGTTGTGATCTACGTCGTCTCGTAGCTTTTTGACTGAGTGGTCTCCACCTCTGGAGTTTATATAGACCCCAGCAGTCGTGATCTCGTTCGTCATTACACCACAAGATGATTCATATTTCCGGCCAATAGGATCGATCTGCGCTCCTTTGCGCGTTTGGAGACGGTCGGGGACCCTTTAACGTCAAGCAGATGTGATGGGTGACGAGTTAATATCGTTTCTCTGTCACAGGGGCTGTCTATATTGATCAAGGGCTGTCTATATCTTTTTGGCGTCACACCACAAATAAAAAAAGAGAAAATCCCGTGCGTAAAGACGCACAGATGCGCTCGTCAGAGAATAACGGTATCTAAAGCCTAAAGGAGCTGAGGTTTTTACTTAGGTGAAAACGTTATTAATCAATAAAAATACTTTTACTAGTTGAAATTAAACTAATATACATTTGAGGTAAAGCATGACAAAACAAGCAAAATAACACTAATTTGGTCATGGATGTTCCTGTCTCTGCAAAGTATCCGGACATAAATTCAGTCTCATTAATGAATCATTTAAATTGACTTATTTGTAATTATGTGTTTGGACAAACAGGAAACTTTATTGCCAAAATCACTTAATAATTTAAAACACCTGAGGAGAGTAACAACATGAGCAAAGATGTTTAAAATGGGTTTAAAAAAAAAATCAAATAATTTTGTTTTTAACCATTTATTAACATGTTGAATGATTTGGAGTATTAAAAACAGCCCCTATAAAATAATATTTAACCATATATACATCTACATAAAAGTCTTATGAGTTTAGATTCTCATAGCTCATTGTACAGCGATCTGCACTGCGGTTCTAGTTTCGTCTCCAGAACCGCATCTGGCTCGCACACCCACGGATCCTCCGTGAGCCACTGCCACTTTAGCATCTGTGCCCTCAGGCTCTCCAGAACCTGGGCATAAGCCGGATCACCTGCTAAATTTTTCCTTTCCGTGGGATCCGAGCTGATGTCAAAGAGTTCCCACCTGTCTCTGTAGTAGTATTCATTTAGTGTCTTAAACCAGCCTGTGGCTTGACCCGTCTGGGTCCGGTTTAACAGATCCTGGAAGGTAGGGGACACGTAGAAGTCCTGGTCTATGGGGAAGGGCATACGGTAATGCATGTTGTGCAGGAGCCTGTAAGGGCCCTGCTGAATGGAGCGCATCGGGTAATACATGGTGACCTCGTGGAGAGACTGACTGGCGTAGACCGTGACCCAGGTGGGCTCCGAGATCAGGGCTGGGAGGAGAGAGCGACCCGTCAGCTCTACAGGACGATTACCAGAAAGGCTGTAGGACGGATACGGGATGGAGAACCAGTCCAGAATGGTAGGTGTGATGTCTGGAAATAAGTATTGGGTTACTTAAAAATGTCAATAATTACTCATCAATATTTAAATTACTCAGTAATTACATTTAATTGGTAAAGACTGTGCGCTTTAGCAGCGCAAAAAGTTGTGGGTTCGATTTCAAGGGAATGCATTCCCTTGCTTATGTCAAATCTGAATTGTTTAATACCTGGTCTATAACAAAAACAAAGGGTAACAAAAAATGCAGAAAATAATTTATCAAAGACTAGCAACCCCACCTAGTGGTTAAAAACAGTTATAGCACAAGTCATGGCATTATATTTATGTTTAGGCACTTTGCAGAGATAGACATGCAGTCCATTCAAGCTAAACATTTTCATTTCTTATCATTATGTGCGTTCCCTAGGATTCAAACTCTTAATCGTTGTGCTGCTAACACAATGCTCAACCTTTTGAGCTACAGGAATACCAAGCGTTGACCATATTACATGAATTACATTTTTTTTGGTGAATAAAAATGTAAACCATAAGTAATAAAACCCTGATTTTGACATTCTTACCCAGGAGACTGACATAGGCCTGGCTGATCTGTCCCCATCGCTCTCTGTGTTCAGGTGAGGAGATCAGCATGGGTTCCCTCACACCTGAGCCGTACAGGTTAGTGCGTCCATTGGGAAACGGAATTCCATTATCGGAGCTATAGATGACCAGAGTGTCGTTTTCGAATCCGGCATCGCGGAGTTCTTGCAGAACCAGACCGATACCTTACAAACCCAAGCCAATACAGGTAAACACCAAAAATGCAGTGCAAAAAATAATTAAAAAAAAAAATCTTAGTATTTTTGTCTTGTTTTTAGTAAAATATCTAAAAATTCTTAAATTAAGAAAAATCTTGACGACCCAAGAAAATAACAAATTTAAGTGATTTTGTGCATAAAACAAGCAAAAAAAATCTACCAATGGGGTAAGCAAAAAATCTTCAACATTTTTCTTAAACACTAAATTCAAGAAAAATTACAAGAAAAATTTGCTTACCTCATTGGCAATTTTTTTTGCTTGTTTTATGCACAAAATCACTTCAATTAGATATTTTTGGTCTAAAAACTAGAATAATTTTCTTGGGTTGTTTTGGTCATCAAGGAAAAGCATCTTAATTTAAGAATTTTTTGATATTTTTACTGAAAACAAGACAAAAAGAACATGTTTTCTTGAAAATATTTTTTTGCAGTGCACTGAATACACTTCAAAAAATTACTTTCTTACTTAGTATTTTTATAAATTAATTCATAAATTAAGATGCTTTTTCTTGATGAGCAAAACGACCCAAGAAAAGAAGTCTAGTTTTTAGACAAAACTATAAAATGTAAGCAAATTTGTGCATAAAACAAGCAAAAAATCTGCCAATGGAATAAGAAACATTTTCTTGAATTAAGTGATTATGAAAAAGTTAACTTATTTAAAAAAAAAAATCTTATTCTATTGGCAGATTTTTTTTGCTTGTTTTATGCACAAATTCGCTTCGTCTAAATCTAGACTTATTTTCTTAGGTCATTTTGCTCATCAAGAAAATACATCTTAATTTAAGAACTTTTAGATATTTTTACTGAAAACAAGACAAAAATACTAAGTAAGAAAGTCATTTTTGCAGTGTACTCATTTGAATAATCATAAATGTATAAACAACCAAGACAGAAAAATGCATGAATGAATTTAAGTGAATATAAAGATGAAATAAGAAACCTTGATCCAGTCTGCTAACTGTAGTGTACTGGGCTACGATGTCCGCCCTGGCAGCAGGTGTGTCAGGAATAAAATATGGTACCTGGAAAACAATTAGCATTTTAAAGCTCACATAACACACGCCATTTCTGCATTTCTGATGTTAATCTGGAGTACCTATAGAGTAGTATTACACCCTTTATATCTCCAAAAAGTCTGTAGTTTAATCAGATTTATATAAGAAAGATTAGCTTTACAGATTCTTTCCGATAACGTACGAAAAGATGAAGAAGGAGGAGTTACTACCGTGGGAGGAGTGAGTGAGTTTAACTTATGATTCACTACATGTTCGTGTCATTTATATAATATGCACGCGCCTATTTCCAACATAAGACAGAAGTCTTACTTACCGCGTGCAACTCATGACCCGGTTGGGATTTTTCAATGAAATCCAGCGCATTTAAAACACACGCAAAACTCTGCTACCCCGGATAATAAACTATATCCATTGTTTCCATAAGGCTGGCTTTCGTCTCCTTACATCCAAAAGCAAACATCTTCTTCTTTCGTGCCATTGTTTAGTTTTGAAATAAAACAAAGCTGTCGCGTGATGTGATGTTTGTAAGTTCTAGAGTCTCCTGCTGATTGACAGGTGGGCGGGGTTTTCCGGGGGAAGTGCCCATATAAATAAGTGATATGTATAGAAACCCCTGAAACGTCAGTTGGACCCGCAATCAAAAAAGCTTTTCGAAACTTGCACGAACCCTCGCGAAGTGCATTCGACACAGAAATACTCCCAACTGCTTTTTTTGACACTTTGCCTACGTTTAGCATGAGGAAACAACTCTATAACTGTAAGTCAGAATGCATGAAATATAATTGAACCACCCCTTTAAAGATTACTGTAATATCTCTACTTTAAAACAAAATAGATGTGAGCGCTCACCTTGACCTGGTCTGGAGAGTAATACTTCGGCTCCCAATCCGTAATTCTCCCCATTCCGCTCTCCCCGTTCCCAAACTTTTCACAGAACGCTCCATACTGTGGCTGGGAATGTCCACAGCGGTGTGGGTCATGGAAAGCCACATAAAGGAAGAACGGACTTTCCTCCTGCTTCCTTTGGCTCTGGAAGAACTTACGAACGAGAAGTTTGATCTTGGTGATATTCCGACCAACCTGCAGCACGGAATTGGTCTCCTCCGTGTAGGCAAAGTCAAATGGGTATACGGTACCCGGTCCAACATGTTTCTTCCCGATTATACCTTTCCAAAAAAAGGAAAAATACATTTAGAATTGTTTATCAGAATGAACATAATACTTTGTATTTTATGCTTATATCTTTTTTGCTAAATAAATATAAATCGCTCTTCATCGTACCCGTGCGGATGTTGGCTTCTTTCAGGAGGAGAGGAAGACTGCGCACTCCGTCAAATGAGTTAAAGTGATGGACTCCCTGATGAAGCCCATACATCCCATTTTGGTGCTGTGGATCAATGAAAGATTAAAACATGTTTGTCCTCTCCAAGACAGCTTTATTCGGCCGTTTACCTGTGGTAGGCCGGTCAGGATGGTGGATCGACTCGGTGAGCAGCTGCTGACGGATGTGAAGGCATTCTTGAAGATTAAACTGCGCTGAGACAGAGCTCGGAGATGAGGAGTCTGGACCACAGTGTTGTTGTATACATCAGTCTCGAACCCGCCATCATCAGCTGTGACACAACAAGATTCAGTAAACACTATGTGTCCCATTCATTCATATTAGTTAATGCATTAGTTAAGATAAGCTAAAAATGAACAGTACATGTATACAGCATATAACATATATACCAATACAATTATTTATGTTAGTTCATTTTGCATTAACCCTTTTACTGTCACGGTCCCACAAGTGGGACGTTTGGCATTGCATTTTGAAACAAAAATTTCTTAGTCTTAACCTAGCCTGGTCTAACCAGACTCTCGTACATTCATTTCATTTGTACAGAGAGTCTGGCCACGCTACATTGCAAAGCGTTACTTCCGTTAAGGAGGGTCCATTGTTGAAGTTTAAAACTATTGGATCTGCCCAGAGACACTCAGGATCTGCCAAAGCCAATCGCTAACGTGTGGTCGTGACGTATATCATGCACCGAAACCGGACGGAAACAACAAGTCAGAATAATCAGACAAACAAAACTTAGCAAACCTGGTTCTTGTTCCGGCTTTAACTTCTGTATATTCGGCAGTTTTGCAACAACGGACCGAATAGCTTTTCTCACGTCTTTCTCCGCTGCCATTACTGAACTACAACTCAAACTGACGCACGACCTCAACGTCATCGTTCTTAGCCACCCCCATCTGTTCGCTGATTGGTCCTGCAGATTTTTGCAGGAGAAAACGAAACTCTACACAGCAATCCCAGACGTACTGCTGAAGCGAAATGAAAATTAAGCGGAAGCACGTAGGAGGGCGGAGCCAGGCTAGTCTTAACCAGCACTAATCTTGACAAACTACATATCGCATAGTTCAACGATTTGCGCGAGTAGATTACAAACAAGTCAATGCAAAGACGCGTTCAGAAGCATCCTCATGTGGGGCGATGCGATTTACGTGATATTGGCGGCGCGTTTGCAGCGAAAACACGCGCTATTCCCCTCAAACGCGTCTTCACACAAATTCGCATGAAACGAAGTTAAATCCTGCGAGTAATCTAGAGCAAGTAATGGTATGTACACACCAAATGCGGGGCATCGCGTTACTCGCTCTAGATTACTTGCGGGATTTAACTCTGTGTCATGCAAATTTGAATACTTTCAACTTGGGCAAAGATGCATTTGAGGCGAATAGCACGTGTTTTCGCAGCAAACGCGCCACCCATAACGCGTCTTTCACATCGCCCCACGCAAGGACGCGTCTGATTGTGTCTTTGCATTAACTTTTTATGTAATCTACTCGCGCAAAGCGTTGAACTCGCATCTGGTGTGAACTCACAGTAACGCGATGCCCCGCGTTTGGTGTGTACGCAGCATAAGAATGTAGTTTTCATATTTCAAAACATTTTTCATTAATAATGATGCAGTGACAGTAATTTATTAATTTGTGAGTATGCAGCAAACCGTTGACACCTAGTGGCCTTTGTTGGTAAAACCACTAAAAGTGTGATAAAACCTCATAGTTTGTGATTTTAACTTAAAATTTGAATCTGAACTAGTTAAGACTTATGGCTTTATTTATTTATTTTTTGTAGCACTTTGGTAGTAAAACTTTTTAATGTTTATGAGTTTTAAATATAAAGTATATACTGTATTGCATTTTTTAATAATGTGTTTGTAAATGCTCAAATTAAAATTACTAACTGATATCCATAATTCATTCACCTCTTTATATGTATCGATTTAAACAATATAGAGCATTTTAAAGGAGCTAAACAGAACATTCTAATACAGGAAATCATACATTTGTAATATTATATTAATATGTCTGTTTTTTTTCAATACATACCAATGATCAAAAGCACATTTCTTTTGCTTTCTGCTACACCACAACAAACCAAGACAGACAACAGAACCCACGCAAATAAACTAAACATTTTGTCGTCGTTTGCTTCTAAAAACGTTTATGTACGCAAACGTAACTAACACACTACGCAAAACTTTACATATTTTTATATAATGTTGGTTTTGTATAAACTTTGCACAAAGCAAAATAAACTTCCGCCATGTGATTCGAGCACATGACCGGGATCAGCTGACACGACGCGCCAGCCAATCGCATCGCTGCATTGCGGGTGACGTCTTAAATGGGCGTCGCTGGTTGTGTGTTTACGGCGATACACGTCAGTGGTTCAGATTTTATCAAATGTTTCATATGTGTATATTGTAAACATGAGATTGTGTGAACGGGATATTTCAGGTCTAATAAGGTTTGAGCTTTAACTTCATTTATATTTTTGGCGCCTAACACCATTGAATACTTTCGTTTGCAAACCGGGTACAGTTTCTAAACCATAAACCAAATATTTATTATCATTATTATTATATTTTTATCTTAATTTCGATAAGTACCCGCGTTTTTGTTTTACTATTTGATCAAATAGCCTATGTTTAAGTATGCTATTTTTCATGTTCAATTTTATGCTGTGTGTGTACAATATCACATCATGGGATCCTTTAAAAGTGTCATATGATTCATTTCAAAACGCCTGATCAGCTTTATAGCTTTTTTATTATCACTCTTTATATGCAAAATAATTTTACCAATTTTTAGAAATATAATACACTATTATGCATTTGCATTTCATTTATTATGTATCAATTTAAAAAATAAGGAATTTAGGAATTAAAACATTCATATGCATTGCATGTCATGATAATCATTTCGAAATGCAAACAACCATCTTAAAGATCATCTCCTTTAAGCCCAATTTAATTTCTTGTTTTTTGTGTGTGAGTTTGGAAGGGGTTAAATTGTTTTCATGAGACTCAATGCTAGACTTGTTTTAAAACAAACACCAGTCATCAGTGTGCAAATCTTGTGATCATGTGTTTTATAGCTTACAGTCAAGATGTTTATAGCTTTGTGATATAATCCTGTAGTTTGTTGTTATATTAATCATAAGGTATTGTCTATTCACAGTTATGGAGAAGGAAGATTTTTGGATCACCTCATGGCCTAGAAAAACTTTTCAGAACATGAGATCATTAACTGCTCCACCCTTTCTATGATCTGTCTTTCTTTCACTCTCTCTCGTCTACCTGCGTCATCTTGCTCGTCCACACCCTTTAATGCACCTTTTTAGCATCCCGGATGAAACAATAACCCTTGATCAACATCACACGTATCCTGGCTTAAACCGGTGTTAACCATGTACAACGGAATATTTTTGGAATATTTCAGGACCTAATTCCTTAAAAACAGGGTTATATGATGGAGGCTCTGACAGGTGGCAGCACCCCTGCCCTTTGCTCCTATGGCACGCTGCTCACCTGTTTCCCCATACTCACCTGGCTGCCCAGGTACAAGCTCACCTGGCTGAAGATGGACCTGATCGCAGGGCTTACCGTGGGGCTTACCGTGGTCCCCCAAGGCCTGGCTTATGCAGCGGTGGCTGGTTTACCTGTGCAGGTAATAACATGTTCAGCAAAGATTAAAAATCCACAAAACATTATCTTGACATACTTCTTGTCTTCTCTACAGTACGGTTTGTATTCTGCTTTCATGGGCGGATTCATCTATTGTATTTTTGGCACGTCGAAAGACATCACACTGGGCCCAACGGCCATCATGTCCCTGCTGTGTTCGTCATATATCGGTGGAGACCCTGTTTTCGCCGTTGTGCTCACCCTCTTGTGCGGGGTTATTCAAACGGGAATGGCCCTGCTGAGATTGGGTAAGATCAGCCTTGGTCGTCTGTCAAAAATTACGTTGATATTTCATCTAGATCAGTGGTCTCCAAAGCACATATAAGTAGTCTCAATTGTAATATTTATTTATTGCATATTTGTATATTAGCTTGGCTTGTTTTATGTATGTTAACATTTAAAAAAATCCTAAAACATATCAACAAATAAAATAAAATAAAATCAACAAGTAAAACACAAAAGTTTTGAGTAGACTATATCAAAAATTAGCCCTCCTTCCTCAAAAAAAAGGTGGAGACCCCTGATCTAGATGATTTCCCAATGTGATATGTAGTTGTACGCATATAAATTTGTTTAGTCTTTAAAATCAGTTTATTCTGGGTACACCGTGATGCTGTTTATGTAAAAACTGAGTACAAATCTTTGATACATAAAAGTTGTTTACGTAAAACATTAATTTATATTATTTATATACTTGCTATTCTACTATTTTAAGAATCAATTTTGATGTAAAAAAGCATCTTTCTGTAAATCAGTACTGCTCTGAAAACAGGAAGTTGAGGTGTTTTGTCACATAGCTATCATGCTGTATTACTTCCTGTTGTTCTTCCTGTATGGGGAAGAAATCTGTGAAGCCGCACACCAAATAGCAGCAATTTTTTGATGTCACAACTGAGGTTATGCAACTGGGTGATGCTTATCTCGTGTTCATTTACAAAAGCTTTTTTAAAATCTCTTAAAAAAGGTACTAGAGCTTACAAGAGATTAAATAGAATTATAATTTTTGTTAACGCTTTATTTTACAGTGTATTAGGTACACAAGTTATATGTACTTATTATAGTAATAATGTTTAATTATGCATAATTACATGCAACTAACCCTAAACCAAACTTTGATTTAACCCTATAGTAAGTAAGTACATGTTATTTTATATTACTCAGTATTTAATTATATAATTACACTGTAACTCACTGTAAAATAAAGTGTGACCTAATTTTTATTTAAAAAATTAACCCTGCAATTCCCCTATGAACCACTAGGGTTTGCGACCCTGATCTAGACAGTTTTTTGATTCATATTGTTTCTTTTATAAAGGGTTTCTTTTGGACTTCATCTCTTATCCGGTCATAAAAGGATTCACGTGTGCTGCCGCGGTCACCATTGGCTTTGGTCAGGTTAAGGTAAGAGTTTCATGCAAGGTTTCCGAAACGTCCTTAAAGGTATACCGAGAGATTTTCTTTTTCTGGGTGGATCATCAAGACTATTGGTCATCCCAGTTGTCAATCATTCTGAATGATATGTTTACGTAAGGCCGTCGTATGTGCTCATCCGTAGGATCGCTTTCTGCGCATGCGCACTTTCAGGTGTATATGTGTGGTGGGCTACGGTTTCAGCAATTCATTAAAGCTCGCGTTCTCATTGTGTTTTTAAAAAATGTCCGAGGTTCGCAAGAGAAAAAGTGTTTACGAATTGTATGACAAGAAGAGAAAGAAACAAGACCATAGTGTTTTTGGGAGAATATTTCCCACAGGTTGGGCTTCCCACTGATGCCTCAATTGCAAAGTTTCTACTCGACAGGTAAAGTTTGGCATGCTGTTTGAAGAAATCCATTTTAAATCACTGCTAGTAAAAGTTGATGTAAGCTATAATTAGCGATGCTAGCCATGCCACAAGTCACGAACCGCGCAGACACGGTAAACATCTCAATGTTACAGCAATAGAAATAGGCTCGTGCACACGTTTAATCGGCAGAGTGTTGGGCATGTGCATTTT
The DNA here is from genome assembly GCF_030506205.2 of Paramisgurnus dabryanus. Lineage (NCBI taxonomy): Eukaryota > Metazoa > Chordata > Actinopteri > Cypriniformes > Cobitidae > Paramisgurnus > Paramisgurnus dabryanus. Next base: position 8,073,385 of record NC_133360.1, on the reverse strand, counting down.
TTTAAAAAAGTGGAGGGGTGGTTCTTTTCAAAAATTCAGGAAAATCTTCCGCTATACCTTTAATATTCTCTCACATGTATTACATTTGACTCCATGTCATGTTTCTTGCAGAACATCCTTGGTCTGAAGGACATCCCGCAGAGTTTCTTTCCGCAGATGTATTACACATTTCAGAGGATCCCAGAGGCCAGGTGAGCTTACGTGTGCTTTATTTGTTTAACTAGCAAATAGTTTATCGTGGATGTATCCAAATATGGTCTTTATTCATTCCTTAGGATAGGGGATGTAGTTTTGGGTCTGTGCTGTCTGCTGTTTCTGATCATGTTGACGGTGATGAAGAATTCTCTAAGTTCTGAACAAGAAACCTCTCGCGTTGTCCGAGCAGCCAGAGGAATAGTGTGGAGTTTAGCCACCGGTGAGAGCTTAACAATCTCATCTGAATACACACGACAGAGATCTTATCTTTGAAGATTTGTGTATCTATCAAGGCTGTAACGGTACATTTGTATCTCTGGATAGTGAACTCATGCCACAATGCGTCATGGTATTTTGGTTTTAGTTTTTACTGGTAAATTTAGACATTTGACATTATTAGGACACACAGTGTTTACATTTTTTGGTGAGTTATATCTTATAAATACAGTATAAATGTAAGTTTTTGATAACTCTATATTGTGAATAGGCCTGTGCGTTATTGAAAAAAAAGGAAATATAAGATATTATGCTGAATGATTTGAAATGTGATACGCTATTTATCATTATCAGGATTCAGGACCAACAGTGTTTACATTTTTTGGTGTATTATATCTTATACATTTTCGAAATGCGATACCCAATTTTTTTCTAAAATCGATTTAAAGGGGACATATCATGAAAATCTGATTTTTTCATATTTAAGTGCTATAATTGGGTCCACAGTGCTTCCATCAACCTAGAAAATGTGAAAAAGATCAACACAGTAATTAAATAATACCGCCCCTTAATCTGCACTATCCAACCACAGCACTGCCATTTAGTGCAGAGATCAGCTCATTTGCATTTGAAAGGACACACCCAAAAACGACACATTTTTGCTCACACCTACAAAGTGGCAATTTTAACATGTTATAATAAATTATTTATATGGTATTTTGAGCTAAAACTTTGGGGACACCAAAGATTTATTTGACATTTTACAAAAAGTCTTGTGAAAAGTTCCCGTTTAGGTTGTTTTAAAATATAACTCTTTCCCGGCCATTGACGAGTTATCTCGTCAATTAAGAGATAACATTTGCATGATAAAAAAACGTGTTCCTGATGAGTCTTTAGGGTAATCTGTAATACCGCGATTATCCACTAGATGGCCAAATTTATAAAAAAACTGAAGCAAAACATTATAAATTTTATACTGCGTTTATATTTGATAATCGTTTTGAATCTGATCTCTGAACAAAATTCTTTCACAAATATACAATTAATTCAGCTTTTTGCTTAAAAAAATATTTTTGAAGAAAAACACCCATATTTAAGAGTTTATAAGTTGACAAAAAAAATAGAGAGAGGATGAAACGTTTTTTCCAGGTTTTTTTGTTTATTGTTTGTTTGAAAGCAGAGGGTCTGTTCTTTCATTTGATATATTTGTATGTTTATATATTTTTATATAAAGTTTTTTTTTTACTTTTGTGAAAATCCCAAAAAATGCTGGCGGGCAACTTTTCAAAAAAAGGCTGGCGGGGAATTAGTTAAAAATGTATGTAACCAACATATGTTTCAGATTTCTGTGAAAATGAAGGAATTATAACTTCTGAAAATGAACAGCCATGTTTACAGTTGCATAAAACAAATTAAAAAAATAAATATTACCGCTATCATGCACAGTTGTACCCGCACGCATGTCACAACTACTATAGTACATTGTAGTATACTATACTACTATAATATATTATCCACAATGACCTAAAACTTGTAGTATTAAAATTAAATCGCTCATTTATTATAAACCATTGCTTTATGCATATCACAAAATGCACATTTCCCGGTATATTGGGCAGCCCATGAATCATATTACCGATACCAACGTCGCCAAAGTTTTATGTTGCGATATTTCAATATAACAATGTATTATTACACCCCTATAATCTACAGCAGTGGTCACCAATCCTGGTCCTGGAGGGCCGGTGTCTCTGCAGAGTTTAGCTCTAACCTTAATCAAACACACCTGAAACAGCTAATTAAGGTGTTTCAGGTGTGTTTGATTAGGGTTGGAGCTAAACTCTGCGAGACACCGGCCATCCAGGACCAGGATTGGTGACCACTGATCTACAGTATCATAGACCAACAGATGTTTATTTTCTCCATAGTTCGTAACGCTCTGGTGGTCATAGCAGCGACGGCTGTCGCATACTCCGTGGAGGTCACCGGAAGCCATTTCTTCAGCCTCACCGGAAAAACAGCCACAGGCCTTCCTCCGTTCGAAGCGCTGCCCCTCTCCGATACGTTAGCCAATGGTACGGTTATTACTTTCAGTGAAATTGCTAAGGTGAGTACTAATATAATACTTTATACAATGGTCTGTTTAAATACTCGATTCTGATTGGCTGGAAGGTGTGCATTAAAACCGTTTAACGCACAGGTAGTTCCAGTCAGTTTGATTAAAGTTAGAAATTAATCCACTACTATAAACATTGGTAACCATAGTAACACAGTTACACTTGCAGAGAGAGCGAGAGAGAGATTTCCAACTGTTTGATTTTTGTTTTCATTTAATTTAATCCATTTCAATAAATGTAATATGTCCTTATATAGTAATCGTGGTTAGAGACGTCGGTTTTATTTCACACTTTACATAATTCATTTAAATAAATGATTAGTTCAAATAAAGATTGCCTTGTCACTGTCAGTGTTGGCTGTCATTCATAAATTATTTAATGAGTTTAAATAAATATGATAATTCATTTAAATAAATGCAATACAATGGCACTACTTTATTTAAAGCGGACGAAGTGCGAGCCTTAACTTAAGAAGATGACCGTCATTTTTTACCTGTCGGTTAAAATTACACTGTAAACATTAATTACAGCTTTAACTTGGCAAATAACCAAGGTATAAGCGGGATAATCCACGGCTAGCCATGCATTAAAGGGTTTTAATGCACTTCGCAGAGGCAACCACCCTCCGCTGCGCGTCGGGTGGTTCTTCGCCTCTACGTCGTGCATTAAAACCCTTTAATGCATGGCTGGCCGTGGATTATCCCTTACGTAAAGTACAAAAGACAAAATGTAGTATAGAATCATGTAAAATAGTATACGACTGTAAGCATGGTATACTTATTATTATACCACGGGCCTGTTGAATGCTTTATTCTGATTGGCTGAGAAATGTTCCATAGGTGTTAATACATTTTTGTAAACCGCACACCTGACCTTTTAAATGTCTTTAAAATAGGCACCAGAGCAATGTTTGTGGTAACCGTAGTATAAGCGGAATAATTGACTCATTACCACATTAGGTGTGCATTATTTTCCAATAATTCAACGGCCTGTCGTTAATTATTCTGTACGTATTATAGAATAGTTTAGAAAATGTAAATGTGTAGTATATTATCGACAGACGTACTTTATGATAGTCTACAGTATATCATGAATTTAGCAAACAAAGTGTGCCTGTGTACGTGTGATTCTGAATTTTATTGAATTGTCCATCCCTGTAACCATTTCTGACCAATCGGATGTATTTTCAGGATTTGGGAGGCGGACTGGCTGTCATTCCGTTAATGGGCGTCCTTGAAAGCATTGCTATTGCCAAAGCATTCGGTGAGATTATAATACGCCGCTTGCATACTTTTTTAAAGATCCTATTTAAATTTACACCATTTGGATACTTTTCTGTACAGGAAGCAAGAATAACTACAGAATTAATGCCAACCAAGAGCTCTTTGCCATCGGTAAGAGAGTTTAAACTGATGTATTAAGTATTATCCATTCATTACATAACAGAAATCGGTCATACATCAAATGTTTCTACAGGTCTCACAAACATCATGGGCTCATTTGTGTCGGCTTATCCCGTCACCGGCAGTTTCGGGAGGTAGGCGAGTCTCTTCCACACATTTCAGTGATGCTTTCTTGCACTCCAGATTAACTTTTAATTCTTTAGTTTAACTTAATATACAGATCAAAGTAAGTATATGTTCAACCAATATTGTGAGTTTGGAGGCGGGGCTATTAATCTTTCTATGAACAAACAAGGTGTAAAGATTTAAAAAAGTTGAGGTCATGCCTTTTATATGTTTGCGCTCATGCAATATATTTGTTTTATTTTGTTTTGCAGAACTGCAGTAAATTCCCAAAGCGGCGTATGCACACCTGCAGGCGGTGTAGTCACAAGTATGCATACTCACGCATGCACTTTGTGATGTTCTTGTGACATTTAAAGTGCATACTATTTTTTTTCTCTTGCTCTGCAGGTGTCATCGTGCTGTTGTCGTTGGCGTTTCTTATGCCGCTGTTCTATTACATTCCCAAAGCTTCACTCGCTGCGGTTATAATATGTGCCGTGAGCCCTATGATGGACTACAGAGTCCCCGTTCAGCTCTGGAGAGTCAAGAGTTGGTGCTTCTAATCAAATATATGGCGCTTATTTGTTCTTTCGCTAAATATTGTGACTCATTTTCTCGTCCTCTCTCTCTTTCTGTTTTTCTGTCTCGCTCTATCACAGAACTGGACCTGCTGCCCTTCCTGGTGACGTTTTTGATGAGTTTCTGGGAGGTGCAGTATGGGATTGTGGGAGGTGTCGTCGTGTCCGTTTTTATGTTGCTGTACACCATGGCTAGACCGAAAGTAAAGGTAACCTACGGCATTCCCTTAAGACAAATTATAATGTTAGTCAAGGTTTCATTCATGCTGATGCCCATCGTGGCAGATGAATAAAAATGTATTTTTAAAGTATATCTATCCCATGAACTATTCCTAATGTAAAATCAATGAGAAACATTTTGTATTGAGGTGTCGGATCACAGCGTTGTGATCCTGGAGTTGGACAGCGGGTTGAATTTTCCCATGACGGAGCATCTGAGCAGGCTTGTCTACACGCATGCACTTCAGGGTGAGACGCATACAAATTCAATGAATGTTATCCCAGACCTGATGTCCTTAAATGACTGCTCATGTTGTCTCATATTTGATTGTTTCAGCATCTCCTGCGCGGTGTCTGGTTCTAGACTGTTCTCATGTCAGCTGTATAGACTACACTGTTGTTCATGAACTTGCAGAATTACTCCAGCAATTTGAACTCAAAGGCCTTTCGCTGGCCTTTGCCGGACTAAAGGTAGTTAACAAAGTATCTACACATCTATTAAAATATCTTAACTCTTTTCCCGCCAGAGTTTTTAATAGTTGTCAGCCATCTCAAGCATTTTTGATTTTCACAAAAGTTTAATGCCTTTAAGAAAATGTTCTTCTTTGAATATATATATATAAATATACCAAAATATCACATGAAAAAACAGACCATCTGCTTTAAAAAAAAAAAGTTTCATCAGATCTTCATTTGTTCTCTTTTGATCACCTCTCAAATATGGGTAGGTTTCTTAGAAAATAATAATTGTATTTTTGTAAATGATTTTTGTTAGAGATCACATTCATAAAACATACACAAAGAATTTACTCTTTTTGAATTAGTGGATGCTTTTGTGCTTTATAAGTTGGGTAAGGGCACCACCTAGTGGATAATACCGAAAATATGGATTGCCATAAAAACCCAGGGAAGCGTTGTCTCTTAACTGACGAGATAACTCAATGGCGGGGAAAGAGTTAATGCTTTATGTAATATTCCTTAAAAGTGCCTTAAAATGCACGGAGATGTTTAATGTTTAATTTCCACAGAAACAGGAGGTTAGGGTGGGACATATTAAGTGGCCAATAGCATTTATGTCACTATACTCAAGTGCAGAATGATGTCATAAAAATCTTTAAAGGGCACATAATATGCTCATTTTTACAAGATGCAATATAAGTCTCAGGTGTGCCTATGTGTCTGTGAAGTTTCAGCTCAAAATACCCTACAGATCATTTCAGAAAAGTGCTGTTTTCAATGTGTGTACCTTTAAATGCAAATGAGCTACTGCTTTAGGTTAAAAATAGATCTGATTCTTGTAAATACAGTCTGGGAAAATAGTACCTTTAGCTGTATTAGCGTTACAATGTGTAACAAACACATAAAAAAAAGCTTTTGGGTTAAATTAACCATTCAGTCAGTAGTTGTGGGCGGGGTTTTTGTTAGTATGACATCACAATAACAAAAGAATCAAAATGGCATGTCTAGTAAGACTGCTTTGGTTTAATGGGGATTAAAAAAAGAGAAGTGGGTGGATTTTTTTCATTGTAGGGTGGTTGTGTTCACACACTGCAAAAAAAACACATCTGGGTGATTCTCTCGAAATCCAGATTTAGAAGGTGTCCAGCATCAGAATTTGTAAAAAGCGCTTGAAGCCAATTTTTTTGCACATATAAGATCTGAACGTACTTTAACCATTGTTGTTAGAGGATTTAACATTTTTTTTAATATAGAATTATTAACATTTTTAGATTATCATTATCAAAAATGATCATTACCGCAACATGATATTACATTAAATATATGCATTTACAAACTCATGTTTCGGTAATGAGAAAACTAAAAATTTCAACTTTTATCTGGAGAGAAAAAATAAGAACTGCTTACCTGGTAGCCATCTTAAGTGTCACGCTCAATTATGTCCCTTCGAACAATGTTTTTGTTGTTGAAAATGTTAGTTTCTTGAGGGCTTAAACAACGATTAAAAATTGTTGCGGAGGATGAGAAAATTGGTCTTGGACACATTTAAATTCCTTATTATTGTCTCTACATTTACCAATGATCACCAAATACCACATGTTTCTTTACTGTAAATGTTTATAGTATAACATGCACTGAAGCTTTTTATTTTTTAGATTTTTTAATTATAAATATTTCCATGTCAAAGAACCCAAATCCATTCATGGACACGTTGCGGTAATGAAAATGTTCCCCTTAAATGTGGAAAAAACAACAAAATTGTTTTTTTTGTCATTTGAAATCATGTGCGAAATAGTACATGAAGAGATGTTTGTAACTGTATGCTTCTTATTTTGATACTCCTACTTTGCATTAATTTTTTTATCAAAATGTTTCATGACACCTCATAAGTCTAATTTTGTGAGAATCACCCATTTATGTCCAAACACCTTATAAAAGTGGATTTTGCATAATATGGGCCCTTTAATACATATTGAGAGACTTTTGAATGCTTTTATTTTCTAAATACAAATTATTAAAGCACACTTGTTTGTAAATATTCTTAAAGCAAACATTTTCATAAGACAAAAAACTTTTTATGAAAACTTTGAGATAATAAATTTGAGATAATGGATTAATAAGTAGTACCCATAATATTTTACGATGAGGTCATATGTTTGTATATTTTGTGTATTGAGAAGTCGTGATTATTGTATAATTCTTTCATGATTTCCAATTGTCTGAAATTGTCAGTGTCAACAATGTTGACAGTATTTAACAATCTCTCTCTCTCTGTGTCTCTCTCTCTCTCTCTCTCTCAGCCTTCAGTTTTAAAGGTGCTCTTGATGGCCGATCTTCCTGCTTTTAGATACACAGACAGTGTAGACGAGGCACTACAACTTTTGACTGGACGGTCACATTGCGACTAACAATTCTAACACTTACTGTCAGCCAATCAACACTTGAACCCTCAAACTCTCTGCTCAGTGATTGGCTGATGGAATTACTGCGCACATCTTTGACCATTCACCACTCAGGAAGAGAGACATTAATACTAATGTAATGTTGGTTACGTCGTCATCGTGTAAATATAAGTATATTTTTGCACTTCTAAGAGAGCTTTGGAAATCATGAGAGCTATTTCTTATATTGATAGTTTATGTATTTTTTCATTGCTTTTTTTGTCTTTTAAAAAAATCCTGAATTATATTTTTATACACATTCTTAACACAAGAACAAATAATCAAAACTTTAACAACACATGAAAAAACTGTAGTATACTTTAATATTTACTATAGTAAACCGTAGTAAATGTTAGTAGTCTGCTGTAGTATATTATTGCTACACTTTGTTAACGTATACTATAGTATTTTGTACTATTAACTACTGTATAGTGAATGGATAAACTGTAGTAGATACTGTAGTATACTTTAATATTAACTATGATACAGTAGTGTATCTAGTAATTCAGTATACTACGTTTTTTTTTTTAATCTAGGATAACAAACACTATGGCTGTGTCCGAAATAGCCCCCATCATCCACTTTTCCCTACATTAGTTCACTAATATTGTCCACTTGACTGAGTGAATGAAAACATTTGAATGATTTCGGACACTAAGCGCCCCATCTTGTGAATAGGTAGTGGCTAGTCGTACACTCATTATTGCGGTGAAATATGGTATTGACTATAATTTCAGACACCACTACAAGTATAGGGAGCTATATCAGACACAGCCTATAAATCAGGTTATACAATTTGGATGGATTATGGAGAGAGGGACCACCTAAAGCGTTCTGCACTATACAAACTGTACTGTAATGTCTATCAAGTTCCCAGCATTAATTGTTTAATGTTTTGTCCATTGCACATGCAGAATAAGTTTACATTTTAATTTCTTGATGAAACTGAATTTGTACCAGGAAGCTGATTTATGATTTTGATTTTGATGAAGTGACCAAGATCAAATAGACTTTATACAGTATATTAACATTTGTGCCTCATTGTCTAGATGTGGGTGTATCTGAAATGTCTTGTTTTATATAACAGTTATAGGCTATTATGTTTCAATGCTTTCGATTTGATTTACATTTATGCATTTGTGAGACTCTTTTTACTCCAAAGTGACTTGCAGTGGGTTACTTTCAAGGTATACATTATATTATTTTATACAACGGGGGCTGTTGAATGCTTTATTCTGATTGGTTGAGAAATGTTTCAATTATTTTTATGTAAAATGCACACCTGTCAAATGTTTTAAAATAATCACCAGAGCAATTTATGTTGTACCGTGGTATAATTATTTAAAAATAATGCATCGCATTACCACATTGGGTGTGCATTTTTTTCGAATAATTCAACGGCCTGTCGTCAAATATTTCTTAAATATGTGTTCTCTGGGATTGAACCCACAACCTTTTGCACTGCTTAATGCAATGATCTACCTTAAAAAAATCTCAGTTATAAAAAAAAAACATTATCTCCTTCAAAATAAATGGTGTAATAAAGTAATTTAAGAAAAAATTGCTGATTTTTTTTTTTAAACAGCAGGTGGCGTATTGATGATTTTGTACGTGCATATAAGTGCTACCAAATAATTTTTGTTATTTTCATTATTTGTTGATTGTTTTGTTTGCTAAAAATAAATAAATGTCACACTATAAAATGTTTTGTTTTCGAACCTGTGGTTGGGTAAAAAATGGACGAAACGAACAATTGGTTTAAAAGTCCATATTTGATCATAGCATATAGGACTGGTTTCCAGGACAGGGATTGGCTTAAGCCAGGACTAGACCTTAGTTTAATTAGGAAATATAACTAGTTTTGTACAAACATGCCTTACTAAAAACATTACTTGTGTGCATTTTGAGGCAAAACAAAGGGCACTCATGTATTTAAAGATATGTCAGAGCAAGTTGTTTTCAGTTTGGACAACTCTTACATTTTTATTTTAGTCTAGGACTAGTCTAATTCCTATCTGGGAAACCGCCCCATTAGGTACTGGAGCTTGGATAATCTTGATTTTACACAGATTTCATCTACTTAAAGGGATAGTTTACCCCCCAAAAAAAGAAAATTCTGTCATCATTTACTAACTTTCGTGTTGTTACAAATCTGTATAAATAAAATAAATAAATTCTGATGAACACAATTGAAGATATTGTGAGTAATGTTTGTAAACAAACAGTTTGAGCCCCATTCACTTCCATAGTATTCTAAGTGAATGGGGCTCAAACAGTTTTGTTACAAACATTCCTCAAATTGTCTTCATAAAAAACACACAAAAAAAACCATACAGGTTTGTAACACATGATGTAGTAAATAATGACAATTTTTTCCAAACTATCCCTTTAAATAAAACTGGTATTAGTAGTTGCATCCAAAACACCTAAATGCTGATATGAGCAATTTTTCCTTTTTCTCAAATTTTTTTGCAAATGCTGGAAAACGGAACTGTGATGTGTGCTAAAATCGTACAATTGTACACTCCAAAAAACAATAATTATATGCTTGGTTGTTGTTACCTAACTACAGGTTAAAAGAACCCAGCATTATTGTCTATATTTTACCTAACCATGGGTTAAAAACAAGTGTATGCACAAACCAAATTGGACCAATAGCATTCTGCACTTAACTCCTTATCTTATCATTATCACAACTTTAATACGTTTCGTTGTATGGTGTGGCTGTATGTTTGCTCTCTGCCATCAAACACACCCTTGTAAAGTTAATATACCCAACAGGTTTTCTAATTTCTTACACTGGACATTTTTTCTTATTAGAGCAAACACTTCTGTCTTATATTACAAATTTATAACTGGTGTCTGTGGCTATCCTCATCCATTCACATTAAACATCTTTAATGTCAATTCCCATTACAGGAATTCCAATGCTTTTTTGTTTTAATGGAAACTATAATGGTCACTACTGGTAATGTGTTGGGTTCTATTGGTGGGTCGTTTTTTCATGCT